>NC_053028.1:419451208-419699542 GCF_003073215.2 Triticum urartu
GGTAGGAATGGAATATCTTGGTCTCAACACATGAGTAGGTGGTTCTCTCTCAGAACATATGAGTTGGAATTGTGTATGTGTTCTGATGGCTCTCTTCACGAATGAAGAGGAGGTGGAGGGGTATATATAGCCTCCACACAAAATCCAACCGTTACACACAGTTTTCCAATCTCGGTGGGACCGAATCAACAAACTCGGTCGGACCGAAAAGGTAAACCTAGTGACCATTAGAGATTTTCGGTGGGACTGACATGTAACTCGGTAGGACCGATATGGTTAGGGTTTGGGCATAACTAATCTCGGTGAGACCGATTACACAAACTCGGTGGGACCGATTTTGGTAATAAGCTAACCAGAGAGTTGGTTAGGCAAACTCGGTGGGACCGATTTGCTCTTTCGGTGATACCGAGAAGTTACAAAAAGGAAACACTGAATTTACATTGCAATCTCGGTGGGACCGATTCGCTCTTTCGGTGAGACCGAAAAGTTACGAAAGGGAAACAGAGAGTTTGCAATCCCATCTCAGTGAGACCGAGATCCCTATCGGTAGAACCGATTTGCTAGGGTTTGGCAGTGGCTTATGACAAGTGAAACTCGGTGGCACCGGATAGAAAGAATCGACAGGACCGAGTTTGGCTTAGGGTTTAGGTCATATGTGGATATGGGAAAGTAGCTGAGGATTTTGGAGCATATCATTAAGCACATGAAGCAAGAGGCTCATTAAGCAACACCTCATCCCTCCTTGATAGTATTGGCCTTTTCCTAAAGACTCAATGTGATCTTGGATCACTAAAATATAAAATGAAGAGTCTTGAGCTTTTGAGCTTGAGCCAATCCTTTGTCCTTAGCATTTTGAGGGTTCCACTTTCACATCCATGCCATGCCAATCATTGAGCTTTCCTGAAATAGTCATCTTGGAATAGCATTAGCTCAATGAGCTATATGTTGTTATGAATTACCAAAACCACCTAGGGATAGTTGCACTTTCAGTAATCTTCTTTTGCGGTGTGTTTGTCGAGATCCGATGAATTGTGGGTTTATGATCCAGATTATCTATGAACAACATTTGAATCTTCACTGAATTCTTTTATGTATGATTGGTTTATCTTTGCAAGTCTCTTCGAATTATCAGTTTGGTTTGGCCTACTATATTGATCTTTCTTGCAATGGGATAAGTGCTTAGTTTTGGGTTCAATTTTGGGGTGCTCGATCCTAGTGACAGAAAGGGAAACGACACGTATTGTATTGTTGCCATCGAGGATAAAAAGATGGGGTTTATATCATATTGCATGAGTTTATCCCTCTACATCATGTCATCTTGCTTAAGGCGTTACTCTGTTCTTATGAACTTAATACTCTAGATGCATGCTGGATAGCGGTCGATGTGTGGAGTAATAGTAGTAGATGTAGGCAGGAGTCGGTCTACTTGTCACGGACGTGATGCCTTTATACATGATCATACCTAGATATTCTCATAATTATTCGCTTTTCTATCAATTGCTCGGCAGTAATTTGTTCACCCACCATAATACTTATGCTATCTTGAGAGAAGCCACTAGTGAAACCTATGGCCCCTCCATCATACAAGTTTCCAATCTATTTTATTTTGAAATCTTTACTTTCAATCTATATCATAAAAATACCAAAAATATTTATCTTATTATTATTATTATCTCTATCAGATCTCACTCTTGCAAGTGGTCGTGAAGGGATTGACAACCCCTTTATCGCGTTGGTTGCGAGGTTCTTATTTGTTTGTGTAGGTACGAGGTGACTCGTGCATGGTCTCCTACTGGATTGATACCTTGGTTCTCAAAAACTGAGGAAAATACTTACGCTACTTTGCTGCATCACCCTTTCCTCTACAAGGGAAAACCAACGCAATGCTCAAGAGGTAGGAAGAAGGATTTCTGGCGCTGTTGCCGGGGAGATCTACGCCAAGTCAAGACATATCAAGTACCCATCACAACTCTTATCCTTCGCATTACATTATTTGCCATTTGCCTCTCATTTTCCTCTCTCCCACTTCACCCTTGCCGTTTTATGCGCCCCCTCTTTTCCGTTCGCCTCTTTTTCGCTTGCCTCTTGTTGCTTGTTGCCCTTATGGCTTTACCAAAAGGTGTTGATCCTCACCTTAGAGGGTTGGAAGAAATCGAAAACAACGTCAAAAGTTTTATGTCCTTGCAGTTTGAGCATAATAATTTCTTTAGAAACGATCTTAAAGAACAAAAAGATTTTATCGGTTTCATGAATAAAGAGCTCGATGATATGTCTAAGGAATTTTATGGTTTGAAATCTCAGTTTGCTCGTCTTGAAAAATTAATTGCCCAAATTTCTGATAAGCAGGCCGCTTTAGTTAATAAGATGGCCGCTAAACCAGAAGAGTTAGATAGTAAAGATGAAGATCTAAAAGTTATTGATGTGTCCCCTATTAAATCTTTGTTTTGCAATATGTTGATAATGATGGGACAGGAGATGAGTCAACTTTAGTTAGAACGCGTCCCAAAAATTCGGAGTTTTTAGATCTTGATGCAAAAATTATTAAAAGTGGGATTGAAGAGGTTAAAACTTTAAATAGCAACGAACCCACTATCTTGTATTTCAAGGAATTTAATTATGATAATTTCTCTTTGATAGATTGTATTTCCTTGTTGCAATCTATGCTAAATTCTCCTCATGCTTATAGTCAAAATAAAGCTTTTACTAAACATATCGTTGATGCTTTGATGCAATCTTATGTAAAAAACTTGAGTTGGAAGTTTCAATCCCTAGAAAACTTTATGATGAGTGGGAACATACAATTAGAATTAAAATTAAAGATCATGAATGCTATGCTTTGTGTGATTTGGGTGCTAGTGTTTCCACAATCCCAAAAACTTTGTGTGATTTGCTAGGTTTCCGTGAATTTGATGATTGTTCTCTAAACTTGCACCTTGCGGATTCCACTATTAAGAAACCTATGGGAAAGATTAATGATGTTCTTATTTTTGAAAATAGGAATTATGTGCCCATAGATTTCATTGTTCTTGATATAGATTGCAATCCTTCATGTCCTATTATTCTTGGTAGACCTTTCCTTAGAACAATAGGTGCAATTATTGATATGAAGGAAGGGAATATTAAATTCCAATTTCCATTAAGTAAAGGCATGGAACACTTACCTAGAAAGAAAGTTAAATTACCATATGAATCTATTATGAGAGCGACTTATGGATTGCCTACCAAAGATGGCAATACCTAGGTCTATCCTTGCTTTGATGCCCAGCTAAGGGCGTTAAACGATAGCTCTTGTTGGGAGGCAACCCAGTTTTATTTTTATTCCTTGCTTTTTGCTCCTGTTTAGTAATAAATAATTCATATAGCCTCTGTTTTGGTTGTGTTTTTTGTGTTTAATTAGTGTTTGTGCCAAGTAGAACCGTTGGGAAGACTTGGGGAAAGTCTTTTTGATCTTGCTGTAAAAACAGAACTTTAGCGCTCACGAGAATTGCTTCCATTTTTTATTGGAGAGTGATATTTAGTTAATTATTTTTGCAGATGATTAATAGATAAATTCCTCACGTCCAGCAATTTATTTTAGAATTTTTGGGGTTCCATAAGTATTTGAAACCTACAGATTACTACAGACTGTTCTATTTTTGACAGATTCTGTTTTTCGTGTGTTGTTTGCTTATTTTGATGAATCTTTGGCTATTAATAGAGTTTATAAACCATAGATAAGTTGGAATACAGTAGGTTTAACACCAATATAAATAAATAATTAATTCATTACAGTACCTTGAATTGGTGGTTTGTTTTCTTTTACTAACGGAGCTCACGAAGATTTTCTTTTAAGTTTTGTGCTGTGAAGTTCTCAAGTTTTGGGTAAGGATTTGATGGATTATGGAACAAGGAGTGGCAAGAGCCTAAGATTGGGGATGCCCAAGGCACCCCAAGGTAAAATCCAAGGACACCAAAAAGCCTAAGCTTGGGGATGCCCCGGAAGGCATCCCCTCTTTCGTCTTCGTCTATCGATAACTTTACTTGGAGCTATATTTTTAATCGCCACATGATGGCCCCACGGTGGGCGCCAACTGTCGTGGTTTTGTCACGGCAGTTGTCCTAGAGAAAGGACTTAGTCGTGGAGCCATCTCTACGGGTTAGCTTGAAGGGGTTAAAGCGGACACAAGGACGCAAGAGAGTTTATACTAGTTCGGCCCCTTCAATGAAGGTAAAAGCCTACCTCTAGTTGTGATGGAATTGATGGATGTTTCGATGACTAGGGAGCAAATAAGCTTTGCCTGTGTCTCGAGTTGTTGTCCGTCCCTGAACCGCCGCCGGGTCGTCCCCTTATATACATGGGTGACGCCTGCCGGTTCAGAGAGTCCCAACACCGGTTCATACTCGTATCCGGGTTGGTCTCTCCTTGTTCCTAACTTATATTACAAGTATATGCACAAAGCTGATGTACGGCTACAAGTTGTAAACCGACTACGGGCCCTGGGCCTTTATCTGCCTCTTTGGGCTTTAACATCTTTGAACTACTGATGGAGTTAATCCGGCCCAGGTAGGCCGGTTTATGCCCAGTAGTAATATCCCCAACAGAGCATCTTGTATGATTTGAGTCTTTGCTTTTTTAGTTTAACACAATCATCCTTGCTGTACACACCTTTTGAGAGAGACACACATGAATTGGAATTTATTAGAATACTCTATGTGCTTCACTTATATCTCTTGAGCTATATAGCTTTTGCTCTAGTGCTTCACTTATATCTTTTAGAGCACGGTGGTGGTTTTATTTTATATAAATAATTTGTCTATTATGCTTCACTTATATTATTTTGAGAGTCCTTTAGAACAACATGGCAAATTGCTTTTAGTCATAATAAAAACTTTTATATAAGTGCATTGAATACTAAGAGAAGTTTGATACTTGATGATTATTTTGAGATAGGGAGATAGTGATATCAAAGTTGTGCTAGTTGAGTAGTTGTGAATTTGAGGAATACTTGTGTTGAAGTTTTCAAGTCCTGTAGCATGCACGTATGACAAACGTTGTGTAACAAATTTGAAACATGAGGTGTTATTTGATTGTCTTCCTTATGAGTGGCGGTCCTGACGAGCTGATGACTTGTAGATTTTTGTAATAAGTATGTGAGCTCTTTATGACTAATGTTGAGTCCATGAATTATACGCACTCTCACCCTTCTACCATTGCTAGCCTCTTCGGTACCGTGCATTGCCCTTTCTCACCTTGAGAGTTGGTGCAAACTTCGTCCGTGCATCCAAACCCTGTGATACGATATGCTCTATCACACATAAACCTCCTTATATCTTCCTCAAAACAGCCATCATACCTACCTATTATGGCATTTCCATAGCCATTCTGAGATATATTGCCATGCATCTTTCCACCGTTTTTATTATGACACACATCATCATTGTCATATTGCCTTGCATGATCATATAGTTGACATCGTATTTGTGGCAAAGCCACCATTCATAATTATTTCATACATGTCACTCATGAGTCATTGCACATCCCCGTACACCGTCGGAGGCATTCATATAGAGTCATATCTTGTTCTAGTATCGAGTTGTAATCATTGAGTTGTAAATAAATATAAGTGTGATGATCATCAGTAATAGAGCATTGTCCCATAAAAAAAGAGAAAGGCCAAATAATAATAATGTAGCGACCAGACCTCAAACAGTCTGATCTCTGTGCTCAGGTGTCATCCCTGGATCAGTAATGCTGACACCACACATTACTTGCAGGATTTATAACAGAGTAGCAATCACACACTTAGTGACTGGCATGAACGTCCTTCCTAGAACTTGAACTTGAATCATCCAGCGCTCCTCTTCAGGTAAAGTGGCGTTGTAGATTCCAGTGAAGCTTGGTACCCCTATGTTCAGCTCTCTAGTGACTTCCTTCAAGTGACGTTCAAAGGGTGTATCTTCATACGGTTGCATGAACTTGTTCCTTGCATCCGCCATCCTAAAGAGTAGAAAAGATGAGAGGTCAGAAGAGAAGAGAGTGAATAGTGATCTAGGTCTTTAGCTTAGTGGTCGTGTCCTACAGTCAGCGTGTGCTCCGATACCATCTTTGTAGCGACCAGGCCTCAAACAGTCCGATCTCTGTGCTCAGGTGTCATCCCTGGATCAGTAATGCTGACACCACACAATACTTGAAGGATTTATAACAGAGTAGCAATCACACACTAATTACATCGAGTGTCTCAATAGAGAACTTAATACAATAAATATGGCTTAAGGCCATCTAATAACGATAACAGCGGAAGGCTTGGAAGATAAGTGAGTCCATCAACTCCAACGGCATCACTGAGTATAGAACCACGACCTAAAAACTCCTTAATCATCGTCTAAAAAGTTTGCAACATTAATGTTGCAGCCCGAAACGGGTCAGCACATGGAATATGCTGGCAAGGTAACACATAGAGAGTAATGGAATGAAACAGCTATTCTATATGCATATTTGGTTGGTGGAAAGCTCTATGGTTACAGTTTTGCGTAAAGCCAATTTTTCCCTACTGCAAAGGAATAAATTTTATTTAACTATCATGGTAGTTGTTAAACATTGAGAATGGTTGACAGCATCCTCAATCCCAATTAAGCATCATCATTAAACAAAACCCAACAAAATTAAATCTTAGGGTAACATGTTGAGATTCACATGATAATCCAGGTACTAGATACTCAAGTTGTTCATAACCGGGGACACGGCTAACCATGATTAGTTTATACACTCTGCAGAGGTTTGCGCACTTTTCCCCACAAGACTCGATCGCCTCCGTTTGGTTTCTCGCACTACACGGTGTTTGAGAAGACGGATGACCGAGACATAGTCTTTCAGAAGCGCTAGCACCTTACGATGGATAGACCGTTACACCTACTTTCCCCTACACCTGCTAGTCTACCCTGTAAGAGTTCGCACGACTTAATCAACTATGCTAGAGCCCATAATAGCTTGTGGCTGCACACGGAAGTTTCTAGTATAAAAAATTCTCATGATCCCTTTGGGCCTGGGTGGCGGTCCATAAAAAAAACAGGCAATCCTGGAATACCCAGGTACCTCAATCCACCCAGATGTGTGTTTAAGTTGCCACCTTAGATAAACCATTAATTTAACAAACTCACATCTGTCATGGATATCACTCACCCAATCCACGTCTACTAGCATAGCATAGCAATAGTAAGCAAACGTAGAAGTAACTCCCAAAGGTTTGATAATACAACAGGTAATAGGTACTACCTCAACTACTTCCCATCCCACAATTTAATTAGATCCTAATCATGCAATGTTTGAGGATTGATCTAATGCAATAAAACTGGGTAGTAGGAGGTATGATCAAAGTGTTACTTGCCTTGCTGATGATCTGCAAAACCTAGAGATTCGAAGTAACAGGCGGAACACTCCGGGTATTCTATTGCAGAAAAACAAACAAGCATACAATAAATATTCATCTAATGCACATGTAAAACTCAAATAAGAGATCTAACCAGAAAGTTCAACTTAAGAACTCCGGTTTGCAAAAAGAATCAAATCAAACGAAGCAACGAAAGTCAAACGACAAAAGAAACAGGCTTCATTTACTATTCTGGATCTAGGGAATTTTTTTTATAGTGGCAAAAACTTGTTTAATTTGGTTAAACGAATAGAGGGTTTTGATACGAAACTCCAGGCGCTTGAATCGCCTCATTCTGATAAACGAGCGAAAAGTTATACACTAACGAAAATCGGATCAGAAAAAACGCGGATTTAATTGCGAGAAAAGAAAAACGACGAACGTTCGCTATTTAAATAAATCGGAAAAACCTATCTATTTAAAAAAACCAAAACTAAAAAAATGAACAAAACCGTCGGAAAAACCGAACGGTTTTTCGGAAAAAAACCTGGCGTCTAAAAAAACTACCCGGCAATTCCGGCGAGGTTCCGGTGGCGGCGGCGGGGCTCCGGCGACGGTGGTCGGCGGCGGGGCGGCGCGACGCTGGCGGGAGGCGGCGGCGGCGGAATCCTGCGGCGAGGTGGCGGGGCGGCGCGGCGCGGGCGGCGGCGGGATCCGGCAGCGAGGCGGCGGGGCGGCGCGGCACGGGCGGCGCTAGGGTTCGGGGCGACGGGGAGGCTCGGTGGGCTGCGGGGTCGGGCGCCCCGGCTTTAAAGGCCGGCCCCGGAGGAGTCCGGGCCTAACACGACCCGTAGGTCGGTTTCGTTTTTTTTTAAATTATTTCGCGCAGAAAAACAGATAAAAGAAATACTAAACGGACTCTAAAAATCCCGAAATAAAATTTCCCGGGCTTCTAAAATCAAGCCGCACAAGGTGAACATTTATTTGGGGCCTAAATGAAATTTTGAAAAACACACATTTTTCCTAAATTCAATAAAATAACGAAAAACTTCGAAATAAAAACTTATTTGATTTTATTATTAAATCCTCAATATTTCTTTATTTTGGGAAAGTCATTTTATTCCCTCTCTCATATTTTTGTAATAGAAATAATTGATGATAAAATAATTAAAATGAAATGATCCTATTCTCAAAATTTGAGAAAACTCAAATATGAAAATAACGAAATCCCCAACTCTCTCCGTGGGTCCTTGAGTTGCGTAGAATTTCTAGGATCAAAGCCAAAAGCAAATAAAATATGATATGCAATGATGATCTAATGTATAACATTCCAATTTGAAAATTTGGGATGTTACAAACCTACCCCCTTAAGATGAATCTCGCCCTCGAGATTCGGGTTGGCTATAAAATAGGTGAGGGTGGTCCTTGAGCAAATCTTCCTCTCGCTCCCAGGTGGCTTCATCCTCCGTGTGGTGGCTCCACTGAACCTTACAAAACTTGATAACCTTGCTGCGGGTGACTCGGCTGGCAAACTCGAGAATCTAAACTGGTTTCTCCTCATAGGTCAAATCACTGTCCAACTGAATTGCTTCCAGTGGTACCGTATCTCTCAGCGGTATGTCAGCCATCTCCGCGTGGCACTTCTTCAACTGAGAAACGTGGAACACATCATGAACTCCTGCCAATCCTTCGGGCAATTCCAACTTGTAGGCCACTTCTCCCATACGTTCCAATACTCGGTATGGTCCTACAAACCGTGGCGCTAACTTTCCCTTAACACCAAAGCGCTTTGTTCCTCGTAGTGGGATACTCGAAGATAAACTCTGTCTCTGACTTCGTAAACTGTCTCCTTGCGTTTAGAATCTGCGTAGCTCTTATGCCTGGACTAGGCTACCTTGAGCCTATCGCGAATCAATTTCACTTTCTGTTTAGACTCCTTAATCAGATCCGGTCCAAACAACTGGCGGTCTCCAACTTCATCCCATGACAACGGTGTCCTGCACCTCCTTCCGTACAAGGCTTCGAAAGGGGCCATCTTTAAACTAGATTGATAGCTGTTGTTGTAAGAGAATTCTGCATATGGCAAATTGTCGTCCCAACTAGATCCATAATCTAGCGCACAAGCTCTCAGCATGTCCTCCAAAATCTGATTGACTCTCTCGGTCTGTCCATCTGTCTGTGGATGAAAAGCTGTGCTGAACTCTAGCCTGGTACCCAAAGTTTCGTGCAACTGATTCCAGAACTTTGAGGTAAATTGGGTTCCTCTATCTGATACTATACTCCTCGGAACTCCATGTAAGCATACAATCCTGGTCATGTATATCTTTGCCAACTTAGCACTGGTGTAAGTGGTCTTTACCGGGATGAAATGAGCTACCTTCGTCAACCGATCGACTACAACCCAAATCGAGTCATAACCTGGACGAGTCCTGGGTAATCCTGTGATAAAATCCATGCCTAACATATCCCACTTCCATTCGGGTATCGACAATGGCTGTAGCAATCCTGCTGGCTTCTGATGCTCTGCGTTTACTCTCTGACATACATCACAAACAGCTACATACTCCGCAATATCTTTCTTCATTCCGATCCACCAGAAAGTATCGTTCAAATCCAAATACATCTTGGTATTTCCTGGGTGAATCGAATATGGTGAGTCATGTGCCTCTTGCAGAATCAACTTCCTGATCTCCGGGTCATTGGGCACATAAACACGGTCTTCAAACCATAGGGTGTCGTGCTCATCCTCACGAAATCCTTTAGCCTTTCCTTCGCTCATTTTCTCCTTTATAGAGGCAATCTCTTTGTCAGTCTTCTGAGCTTCTCTGATTCTATCCATCAAAGTTGACTGAATCTCCAATGCTGCTACATAGCCTCTCGGAACTATTTCCAAACATAGCTCACGAAGATTCTCAGCTAACTCCTTTGGTATTTCGCCCGTCATTAGTGTATTGACATGGCTCTTACAGCTCAATGCGTCAGCTACTACATTAGCCTTTCTGGGATGGTAATGCAATCTCATATCATAATCCTTGATGAGCTCCAACCATCTCCTTTGTATGAGGTTTAACTCCTTCTGCGTGAAAAATGTATTTCAAACTCTTGTGGTCCGTATACACCTCACAATGATTTCCAATGAGGAAATGTCTCCATGTTTTCAATGCATGCACTACGGCTGCTAACTCCAAATCATGCGTGGCATAATTCAATTCGTGGGTTTTCAGTTGTCGTGAGGCATATGAAACAACTCTCCCTTCCTGCATAAGCACTCCTCCGAGTCCTCGTCGTGAAGCGTCGCAATACACCTCATAATCCTTGGTCTGGTCTAGCAAAATCAACACTGGTGAAGTAACCAAGCATTTCTTCAACTCCTGGAAACTAGCCTCACACTCCTCGGTCCATATGAACTTGGTATCCTTCTTTAATAACTCCGTCATAGGTTTTGCAATCTTGGAGAAATTCTCAATAAATCTCCGGTAGTATCCTGCGAGTCCAAGGAAACTCCGGATCTCTCCAACGGTGGTTGGTGCTTCCCACTTGGTCATGGTATCAACTTTAGTGGGATCTACTGATATACCTTCTCCGGATATAACGTGTCCGAGGAATCCTACTTCCTTCAACCAAAACTCACATTTGCTGAACTTGGCATACAACTGATGTTCTCTAAGCTTCTCAAGTACCAAACGCAAATGTTCCTTATGCTCCTCTTCATTCTTCGAGTAAACCAGGATATCATCAATGAACACCACGACGAACTTATCCAAGAACTCCATAAACACTTTGTTCATCATGTTCATAAAATAAGCAGGTGCGTTAGTCAGACCAAATGACATAACGGTATACTCGTACAGCCCATACCTGGTGGTAAAAGCCGTCTTAGGTATATCCTGTTCTCAAATCTTCAACTGGTGGTACCCTAATCGCAGATCGATCTTGGAAAACACTTTAGCTCCTTGCAATCGATCAAACAGATCATTGATCATTGGTAGTGGGTACTTGTTCTTGATCGTTACTTCATTCAACCCACGATAATCAACAACCATCCTTAATGATGCATCCTTTTTCTCCACTAGAAGTACCGGTGATCCCCAAGGTGACGAACTTGGGTGAATGTAACCTTTATCTAGTAACTCCTTAATCTGCTTCTTAATCTCCACCAAATCCTTTGTGGGCATCCTGTATGGTCTCTTTGATATTGGCCCTGTGCCTGGCAATAGCTCAATCAAAAACTCAATATCTCTATCCGGTGGCATGCCTGGCAACTCCTCTGGAAATACTTCAGGGAAATCCCTTACCACTGGTACTTCCTCCTGCACAACTCATGTTAAACCATTTACTTGAGTCCCTTTTGGCACATGTCGGGATACATACTTGATCCTTCTCCCTTCTGGGGTGGTAAGCAAGATCGACTTACTGGCGCAATCGATCTTTCCTCCATACATCAACAGCCAATCCATACCCAGAATTACATCCAATCCTTGTGATTCCAAAATGATTAAATCCGAGGGAAACACATGCCTACCTATACTCAATGGCACTTGAAAACATCCTTGACTGGCCATATACTCCGCTCCTGGTGAGCTTACTAGCATAGGTGTTCTAAGAACCTTAGTGGGCAGGTTATACTTATCCACAAATCCCCTTGATATGTATGAATGCGATGCACCAGTATCAAAAAGAACGAGTGCAGTAAATGACTTAACCAAAAACTTACTGATTACTGCATCCGACTGCTCTTCAACCTCCTCCACGTTAACGTGGTTCACCTGTCCCCTGTTGAAAGGGTTCGGCTTCTTCCTAGAGCTTCCATTGCCATTCTGGCCTTCAGGACATTCATTGGCATAATGTCCGGTCTTCTGACACTTAAAGCAAGTGACTTGGCTCAGGTCTTTCTTGGCTGGGGTTGATGGGTTGGTACGGGTCTGGCCGTTGCTTCCTCCATTACCATTACCATTCTTGGTGCCATTGTGATTGTGCGAGGTACCTCCTCCATGGGTATGCTGAAAATGTCCTCACGATCTTGGAGTAAAACATGGCTTCTGCTGAGATCTAGAATTATACTTCCCTTGTCCATACTTCCTCTTGCGGTTCTCAATTTGCTGCTGCTTGCCCTCAATCATAAGAGCACGGTCTACCAACTCCTGGTAGTTGTTGAAGGTTGCTACCATCAACTGCATGCTCAACTCATCATTCAGTCCTTCCAAAAACTTCTCCTGCTTAGCTGCATCCGTAGCAACGTCATCTTGGGCATAACGTGCTAATTTACTAACATCCTCCACATACTGGCCAACCGTCCGTCCTCCTTGGCGCAAGTTGCGAAACTCACGCTTCTTCATGGCCATAGCTCCTGCTGAAACATGGGCAGTTCGAAAAGCCTGCTGAAACTGGTCCCATGTGACAGTGTCGACAGGGAAAGTGGCTGTGAAATTCTCCCACCATGATGCTGCGGGTCCTTCAAGCTGATGTGTGGCAAACTTCACCTTCTCCGCATCTGTGTATCCTGCTGTGGTCAACTCTCTAGCTATCTTGCGGAGCCAATCATCTGCTACTATCGGCTCGATGCTACTGGAAAACACCGGCGGATTCAGCCTAAGAAAACGGGCTAAGTGATCAATAGGTGGTGGTGGTGGGTTGTTGTTATTGTTCCCCTGATTCTGACTCTGGACTAGCAACTGCATCAATGTGTTCTGCTGCTGGATCAACTGGGTGAGCTCCGGTGGAAAGGTAAATCTGGGGTCACGTCTCGGAGGCATCTGAGGGTTTAGAAAAGATGAGATTTAAGAATAGAGGGGGTCTAAAGAGAAAACACTACCCATATGCACATGAGGCAAAAGCAAACAATTCACTTCATTCAATCAAACAAGGGCATACAATCGATCTAACTATCGCAAAAGTGCTTCGGACTACTGTATTTACATGGTGGACTACTACTACTGATGAGGTGGTCTACTAGAAATATTCTTCGGTTGCAGACTCCATGATATCTGCTCCGGCTTCATCAATATAGTCATCATCGCTATCATCTGGGTCCGAGTCGGTGTCGTCGATGATGATGTAGTCTTTCAGGCGAATCTCCTTGGGTTCTTCCTCTTCATCTACTGGTGTAGGGCCTCCCATAAATATCCCGATCTTCTTGATCAGATCGTCATTATTCTCCACCAATACTTTGATTTCCTCTTCGTAATCTTCATGCGTAGCCTTGAGTTCTTCCTCCAGTTCTTTGATTCCTGTCCTAGCCTTCTTCAGGTCTATCATGTCGGCGCACATCTGATTCTCCTGTCGTCGAATGTGCTTGTTTAATTCCTAGATAAAAGCTGCAATTGATCTATCCCTCCTGGTGCTGATCATCTCCCAGTGCTCATCTCAGCACCCACAAATCTGGTAGATAGTATCCTTGAGATCATTGCGGTAGACTTCTCCAATGCGTCCCATGGCGATGTGAGCTGCCATCCTCTTTCCTAGACTCCAAGTTGGTGCATCAATAGAAAACTCTATGGGCTCAGTGACTGGCATGAACGTCCTTCCTAGAACTTGAACTTGAATCATCCAGCGCTCCTCTTCAGGTAAAGTGGCGTTGTAGATTCCGGTGAAGCTTGGTACCCCTATGTTCAGCTCTCTAGTGACTTCCTTCAAGTGACGTTCAAAGGGTGTATCTTCATCCGGTTGCATGAACTTGTTCCTTGCATCCGCCATCCTAAAGAGTAGAAAAGATGAGAGGTCAGAAGAGAAGAGAGTGAATAGTGATCTAGGTCTTTAGCTTAGTGGTCGTGTCCTACAGTCAGCGTGTGCTCCGATACCATCTTTGTAGCGACCAGGCCTCAAACAGTCCGATCTCTGTGCTCAGGTGTCATCCCTGGATCAGTAATGCTGACACCACACAATACTTGAAGGATTTATAACAGAGTAGCAATCACACACTAATTACATCGAGTGTCTCAATGGAGAACTTAATACAATAAATATGGCTTAAGGCCATCTAATAACGATAACAGCGGAAGGCTTGGAAGATAAGTGAGTCCATCAACTCCAACGGCATCACTGAGTATAGAACCACGACCTAAAAACTCCTTAATCATCGTCTGAAAAGTCTGCAACATTAACGTTGCAGCCCGAAACGGGTCAGCACATGGAATATGCTGGCAAGGTAACACATAGAGAGTAATGGAATGAAACAACTATTCTATATGCATATTTGGCTGGTGGAAAGCTATATGGTTACAGTTTTGCGTAAAGCTAATTTTTCCCTACTGCAAAGGAATAAATTTTATTTAACTATCATGGTAGTTGTTAAACATTGAGAATGGTTGACAGCATCCTCAATCCCAATTAAGCATCATCATTAAACAAAACCCAACAAAATTAAATCTTAGGGTAACATGTTGAGATTCACATGATAATCCAGGTACTAGATACTCAAGTTGTCCATAACTGGAGACACGGCTAACCATGATTAGTTTATACACTCTGCAGAGGTTTGCGCACTTTTCCCACAAGACTCGATCGCCTCCGTTTGGTTTCTCGCACTACATGGTGTTTGAGAAGACGGATGACCGAGACATAGTCTTTCAGAAGCGCTAGCACCTTACGATGGATAGACCGTTACACCTCCTTTCCCCTACATTTGCTAGTCTACCCTGTAAGAGTTCGCACGACTTAATCAACTATGCTAGAGCCCATAATAGCTTGTGGCTGCGCACGTAAGTTTCTAGTATGAAAAATCTCATGATCCCTTTGGGCCTGGGTGGCGGTCCATAAAGAAAAACAGGCAATCCTGGAATACCCAGGTACCTCAATCCACCCAGATGTGTGTTTAAGTTGCCACCTTAGATAAACCATTAATTTAACAAACTCACATCTGTCATGGATATCACTCACCCAATCCACGTCTACTAGCATAGCATAGCAATAGTAAGCAAACGTAGAAGTAACTCCCAAAGGTTTGATAATACAACAGGTAATAGGTACTACCTCAACTACTTCCCTTCCCACAATTTAATTAGATCCTAATCATGCAATGTTTGAGGATTGATCTAATGCAATAAAACTGGGTAGTAGGAGGTATGATCAAAGTGTTACTTGCCTTGCTGATGATCCGCGAAACCTAGAGATTCGAAGTAACAGGCGGCACACTCCGGGTATTCTATCGAAGACAAACAAACAAGCATAAAATAAGTATTCATCTAATGCACAGGTAAAACTCAAATAAGAGATCTAACCAGAAAGTTCAACTTAAGAACTCCGGTTTGCAAAAAGAATCAAATCAAACGAAGCAACGAAAGTCAAACGGCAAAAGAAACAGGCTTCATTTACTATTCTGGATCTAGGGCAATTTTTACAGTGGCAAAAACTTGTTTAAGTTGGTTAAACGAATAGAGGGTTTCGAGAAGAAACTCCAGGCGCTTGAATCGCCAGATTCCCATAAACGAACGAAAAGTTGTACACTAATGAAAATTGGATCAAAAATCACGATCAGAAAAATCACGGATTTAATTCCAAGAAAAGAAAAACGACGAACGTTCGCTAGAACGGACGAACGAACGCTCGCTCGCTATTTAAATAAATTGGAAAAACCGCTCTATTTTAAAAAACCGAAACTAAAAAAACGAACAAAACCGTCGGAAAAACCAAATGGTTTTTCGGAAAAAACCGGCGTCTAAAAAAAACTACCCGGCAATTCCGACGAGGTTCCAGCGGCGGCGGCGGGGCTCCGGCGACGGTGGTCGGCGGCGGCGCGGCGCGGCGCTGGCGGGAGGCGGCGGCGGCGGAATCCGGCGGCGAGGTGGCGAGGCGGCGCGGCGCGGGCGACGGCGAGGCGGCGGGGCGGCGCGGGCGGCCCTAGGGTTCGGGGCGGCGGGGCAGCTCGGTGGGCTGCGGGGTCGGGCGCCCCGGCTTTAAAGGCCGGCCCCAGAGGAGTCCGGGCCTAACACGGCCCGTAGGTCGATTTCGTTTTTTTTTTAATTATTTCGCGCAGAAAAACAGATAAAAGAAATACTAAACGGACTCCAAAAATCCCGAAATGAAATTTCCCGGGCTTCTAAAATCAAGCCGCACAAGGTGAACATTTAATTGGGGCCTAAATGCAATTTTGAAAAACGCACATTTTTCCTAAATTCAAATAAAATAACGAAAAACTCCGAAATAAAAACTTATTTGATTTTATTATTAAATCCTCAATATTTCTTTATTTTGGGAAAGTCATTTTATTCCCTCTCTCATATTTTTGTAATAGAAATAATTGATGATAAAATAATTAAAATCAAATGATCCTATTCTCAAAATTTGAGAAAACTCAAATATGAAAATAACGAAATCCCCAACTCTCTTCGTGGGTCCTTGAGTTGCGTAGAATTTCTAGGATCAAAGCCAAAAGCAAATAAAATATGATATGCAATGATCATCTAATGTATAACATTCCAAATTGAAAATTTGGGATGTTACGAATAATAAGGCCCAAAAAAGGGGGCAATGCTACTATCCTTTTTTCCACACTTGTGCTTCAAAGTAGCACCTTGATCTTTATGATAGAGAGTCTCTTGTTTTGTCATTTTCATATACCAGTGGGAATTTTTCATTATAGAACTTGGCTTGTATATTCCAACAATGGGCCTCCTCAAGTGCCCTAGGTCTTCGTGAGCAAGCAAGTTGGATGCACACCCACTTAGTTCCTTTTGTTGAGCTTTCATACATTTATAGCTCTAGTGCATCCATTGCATGGCAATCCCTACTCCTTGCATTGACATCAATTGATGGGCATCTCCCTAGCCCATTGATTAGCCACGTCGATGTGAGACTTTCTCCTTTTTTGTCTTCTCCACATAACCCCCTTCATTATATTCTATTCCACCCATAGTGCTATATCCATGGCTCACGCTCATGTATTGCGTGAAAGTTGAAAAAAATTTGAGATTACTAAAGTATGAAACAATTGCTTGGCTTGTCATCGGGGTTGTGCATGATGAGAGCATTCTTGTGTGACGAAAATGGAGCATGACCAAACTATATGATTTTGTAGGGATGAACTTTCTTTGGCCATGTTATTTTGAGAAGACATGATTGCTTAGTTAGTATGCTTGAAGTATTATTATTTTTATGTCAATATTAAACTTTTATCTTGAATCTTTCGGATCTGAATATTCATGCCACAATAAAGAAAATTACATTGGGAAATATGTTAGGAAGCATTCCACATCAAAAATTCTATTTTTATCATTTACCTCCTCGAGGACGAGCAGGAATTAAGCTTGGGGATGCTTGATACATCTTCAATGTATCTATAATTTTTGATTGTTCCATGCTATTATATTATCTGTTTTGGATGATAACGGGCTTTATTTTACACTTTTATATTATTTTTGGGACTAACCTATAAACCGGAGGCCCAGCCCAAATTGATGTTTTTTTTGCCTATTTCAGTGTTTCGCAGAAAAGGAATATCAAATGGAGTCCAAACAGAATGAAACCTTCGGGAGCGTGATTTTTGAAACAAACGTAATCCAGAGGACTTGGAGTGGACGTCAAGCAATCAACGAGGAGGCCACGAGGCAGGGGGTGCGCCTACCCCCCCTGGGCGCGCCCTCCACCCTCATGGGCCCCTCGTTGCTCCACCAACCTACTTCTTCCTCCTATATATATTCATATACCCCGCAAACATCCAGGAGCACCATGAAACTCTATTTCCACCGCCGCAACCTTCTGTATCCAACAGATCCCATCTTGGGGCCTTTTCCGGAGCTCTGCCGGAGGGGGCATCGGTCACGGAGGGCCTCTACATCAACTCCATGGCCCCTCCGATGATGTGTGAGTAGTTTACCTCAGACCTTTGGGTCCATAGCTAGTAGCTATATGGCTTCTTCTCTCTCTTTGGATCTCAATACAAAGTTCTCCTTGATTCTTTTGGAGATCTATTCGATGTAATCTTCTTTTGCGGTGTGTTTGTCGAGATCCGATGAATTGTGGGTTTATGATCCAGATTATCTATGAACAACATTTGAATCTTCTCTGAATTCTTTTATGTATGATTGGTTTATCTTTGCAAGTCTCTTCGAATTATCAGTTTGGTTTGGCCTACTAGATTGATCTTTCTTGCAATGGGAGAAGTGCTTAGCTTTGGGTTCAATCTTGCGGTGCTCGATCCCAGTGACAGAAAGGGAAATGACACGTATTGTATTGTTGCCATCGAGGATAAAAAGATGGGGTTTATATCATATTGCATGAGTTTATCCCTCTACATCATGTCATCTTGCTTAAGGCGTTACTCTGTTCTTATGAACTTAATACTCTAGATGCATGCTGGATAGCGGTCGATGTGTGGAGTAATAGTAGTAGATGCAGGCAAGAGTCGGTCTAGTTGTCACGGACGTGATGCCTATATACATGATCATACCTAGAGATTCTCATAATTATTCGCTTTTCTATCAATTGCTCGACAGAAATTTGTTCACCCACCATAATACTTATGCTATCTTGAGAGAAGCCACTAGTGAAACCTATGGCCCCCGGGTCTATTTTCCATCATACAAGTTTCCAATCTATTTTATTTTGCAATCTTTACTTTCAATCTATATCATAAAAATACCAAAAACATTTATTTTTTATTATTATCTCTATCAGATCTCACTTTTGCAAGTGGCCGTGAAGGGATTGACAACCCCTTTATCGCGTTGGTTGCGAGGTTCTTATTTGTTTGTGTAGGTACGAGGTGACTCGCACATGGTCTCCTACTAGATTGATACCTTGGTTCTCAAAAACTGAGGGAAATACTTACGCTAGTTTCTTGCATCACCCTTTCCTCTTCAAGGGAAAACCAACGCAGTACTCAAAGAGGTAGCGAGAAGGATTTCTGGCGCCATTGCCAGGGAGATCTACGCCAAGTCAAGACATACCAAGTACCCATCACAACTCTTATCCTTCGCATTATATTATTTTCCATTTGCCTCTCGTTTTTCTCTCCCCCACTTCACCCTTGCCGTTTTATGCGCCCCCTCTTTTCCGTTCGCCTCTTTTTCGCTTGCCTCTTGTTGCTTGTTGCCCTTATGGCTTTACCAAAAGGTGTTGATCCTCACCTTAGAAGGTTGGAAGAAATCGAAAACAACGTCAGAAGTTTTACGCCCTTGCAGTTTGAGCATAATAATTTCTTTAGAAACGAGCTTAAAGAACAAAAGGTTTTATCGGTTTCATGAATAAAGAGCTCGATGATATGTCTAAGGAATTTCATGGTTTGAAATCTCAGTTTGCTCATCTTGAAAAATTAATTGCCCAAATTTCTGATAAGCAAGCCGCTTTAGTTAATGAGTTGGCCGCTAAACCAGAAGAGTTAGATAATAAAGATGAAGATCTAAAAGTTATTGATGTGTCCCCTATTAAATCATTGTTTTGCAATATGAATCTTGCTAATGATGGGACTGGAGATGAGTCAAATTTAGTTAGAAGGCGTCCCAAAAATTCGGAGTTTTTAGATCTTGATGCAAAAATTGTTAAAAGTGGGATTGAAGAGGTTAAAACTTTAAATAGCAACGAACCCAATATCTTGGATTTCAAGGAATTTAATTATGATAATTGCTCTTTGATATATTGTATTTACTTGTTGCCATCCGTGCTAAATTCTCCTCATGCTTATAGTCAAAATAAAGCTTTTACTAAACATATCGTTGATGCTTTGATGCAGTCTTATGAAGAAAAACTTGAGTTGGAAGTTTCTATCCCTAGAAAACTTTATGATGAGTGGGAACCTACAATTAAAGTTAAAATTAAAGATCATGAATGCTATGCTTTGTGTGATTTGGGTGCTAGTGTTTCCACAATCCCAAAAACTTTGTGTGATTTGCTAGGTTTCCATGAATTTGATGATTGTTCTCTAAACTCGCACCTTGCGGATTCCACTATTAAGAAACCTATGGGAAAGATTAATGATGTTCTTATTGTTGCAAATAGGAATTATGTGCCCGTAGATTTCATTGTTCTTGATATAGATTGCAATCCTTCATGTCCTATTATTCTTGGTAGACCTTTCCTTAGAACGATTGGTGCAATTATTGATATGAAGGAAGGGAATATTAAATTCCAATTTCCATTAAGGAAAGGCATGGAACACTTCCATAGAAATAAATTTAAATTACCATATGAATCTATTATGAGAGCGACTTATGGATTGCCTACCAAAGATGGCAATACCTAGGTCTATCCTTGCTGTTATGCCCAGCTAAGGGCGTTAAACGATAGCTCTTGTTGGGAGGCAACCCAATTTTATTTTTATTCCTTGATTTTTTATCCTATTTAGTAATAAATAATTTATCTAGCCTCTGTTTTTATTGTGTTTTTGTGTTTAATTAGTGTTTGTGCCAAGTAGAACTGTTGGAAGACTTGGGGAAAGTCTTTTTGATCTTGCTGTAAAAACAGAAACTTTAGCGCTTGCGAGAATTGCTGCCATTTTTTACTGGAGAGCGATATTTAGTTAATTATTTTTTCAGATGATTAATATATAAATTCCTCACGTCCAGCAATTTATTTTAGAATTTTTGGGGTTCCACAAGTATTCGAAACCTACAGATTACTACAGATTGTTCTGTTTTTGACAGATTCTATTTTTCGTGTGTTGTTTGCTTATTTTGATGAACCTATGGCTAGTAATAGAGTTTATAAACCATAGAGAAGTTGGAATACAGTAGGTTTAACACCAGTATAAATAAAGAATGATTTCATTACAGTACCTTGAAGTGGTGGTTTGTTTTCTTTTACTAACGGAGCTCACAAAGATTTTCTTTTAAGTTTTGTGTTGTGAAGTTTTCAAGTTTTGGGTAAGGATTTGATGGATTATGGAACAAGGAGTGGCAAGAGCCTAAGTTTGGGGATGCCCAAGGCACCCCAAGGTAAAATCCAAGGACACCAAAAATCCTAAGCTTGGGGATGTCCCGGAAGGCATCCCCTCTTTCGTCTTCGTCTATCGGTAACTTTACTTGGAGCTATATGTTTAGTCGCCACATGATATGTGTTTTGCTTGGAGCATCTTGTATGATTTGAGTCTTTGCTTTTTATTTTACCACAATCATCCTTGCTGTACACACGTTTTGAGAGAGACACACATGAATTGGAATTTGTTAGAATACTCTATGTGCTTCACTTATATCTCTTGAGCTATATAGTTTTTCCTCTAGTGCTTCACTTATATCTTTTAGAGCACGGTGGTGGTTTTATTTTATAGAAATAATTTATCTATCATGCTTCACTTATATTATTTTGAGAGTCCTTTAGAACAACATGGCAAATTGCTTTTAGTCATAATAAAAACTTTTATATAAGTGCATTGAATACTGAGAGAAGTTTGATACTTGATGATTATTTTGAGATATGGAGATAGTGATATCAAAGTTGTGCTAGTTGAGTAGTTGTGAATTTGAGGAATACTTGTGTTGAAGTTTGCAAGTCCCGTAGCATGCACGTATGACAAACGTTGTGTAACAAATTTGAAACATGAGGTGTTATTTGATTGTCTTCCTTATGAGTGGCGGTCGGGGACGAGCGATGGTGTTTTCCTACCAATCTATTCCCCTAGGAGTATGCACGTAATACTTGGTTTTTGATGACTTGTAGATTTTTGCAATAAGTATGTGAGTTCTTTATGACTAATGTTGAGTCCATGGATTATACGCACTCTCACCCTTCTACCATTGCTACCCTCTTCGGTACCGTGCATTGCCCTTTCTCACCTTGAGAGTTGGTGCAAACTTCGTCGGTGCATCCAAACCCTGTGATACGATATGCTCTATCACACATAAACCTCCTTATATCTTCCTCAAAACAGTCATCATACCTACCTATTATGGCATTTCCATAGCCATTCTAAGATATATTGCCATGCAACTTTCCACCGTTTTTATTATGACACGCATCATCATTGTCATATTGCCTTGCATGATCATGTAGTTGACATCATATTTGTGGCAAAGCCACCATTCATAATTCTTTCATACATGTCACTCATGAGTCATTGCACATCCCGGTACACCGTCGGAGGCATTCATATAGAGTCTTATCGTGTTCTAGTATCGAGTTGTAACCATTGAGTTGTAAATAAATAGAAGTGTGATGATCATCAGTAATAGAGCATTGTCCCATAAAAAAGAGAAAGGCCAAATAATAATAATAAAAAGGCCCAAAAAAGGGGGCAATGCTACTATCCTTTTTTCCACACTTGTGCTTCAAAGTAGCACCTTGATCTTTATGATAGAGAGTCTCTTGTTTTGTCATTTTCATATACCAGTGGGAATTTTTCATTATAGAACTTGGCTTGTATATTCCAACAATGGGCCTCCTCAAGTGCCCTAGGTCTTCGTGAGCAAGCAAGTTGGATGCACACCCACTTAGTTCCTTTTGTTGAGCTTTCATACATTTATAGCTCTAGTGCATCCATTGCATGGCAATCCCTACTCCTTGCATTGACATCAATTGATGGGCATCTCCCTAGCCCATTGATTAGCCACGTCGATATGAGACTTTCTTCTTTTTTTGTCTTCTCCACATAACCCCATTCATTATATTCTATTCCACCCATAGTGCTATATCCATGGCTCACGCTCATGTATTGCGTGAAAGTTGAAATACGTTTGAGATTACTAAAGTATGAAACAATTGCTTGGCTTGTCATCGGGGTTGTGCATGATGAGAGCATTCTTGTGTGACGAAAATGGAGCATGACCAAACTATATGATTTTGTAGGGATGAACTTTCTTTGGCCATGTTATTTTGAGAAGACATGATTGCTTAGTTAGTATGCTTGAAGTATTATTATTTTTATGTCAATATTAAACTTTTATCTTGAATCTTTCGGATCTGAACATTCATGCCACAATAAAGAAAATTACATTGAGAAATATGTTAGAAGCATTCCACATCAAAAATTCTGTTTTTTATCATTTACCTACTCGAGGACGGGGAGGAATTAAGCTTGGGGATGCTTGATACGTCTCCAACGTATCTATAATTTTTGATTGTTCCATGCTATTATATTATCTGTTTAGGATGATAACGGGCTTTATTTTACACTTTTATATTATTTTTGGGACTAACCTATAAACCGGAGGCCCAGCCCAAATTGTTGTTTTTTTGCCTATTTCAGTGTTTCGTAGAAAAGGAATATCAAACGGAGTCCAAACAGAATGAAACCTTCGGGAGCGTGATTTTTGGAACAAACGTGATCCAGAGGACTTGGAGCGGACGTCAAGCAATCAACGAGGAGGCCACGAGGCAGGGGGCGCGCCACCCCCCTGGGCGCGTCCTCCACCCTCGTGGGCCCCTCGTTGCTCCACCGACCTACTTCTTCCTCCTATATATATTCATATACCCCGCAAACATCCAGGAGCACCATGAAACCCTATTTCCACCGCCGCAACCTTCTGTACCCAAGAGATCCCATCTTGGAGCCTTTTACGGAGCTCCGCCGGAGGGGGCATCGATCATGGAGGGCCTCTACATCAACTCCATGGCCCCTCCGATGATGTGTCAGTAGTTTACCTCAGATATTTGGGTCCATAGCTAGTAGCTAGATGGCTTCTTCTCTCTCTTTGGATCTCAATACAAAGTTCTCCTCGATTCTCTTGGAGATCTATTCGATGTAATCTTCTTTTGCGGTGTGTTTGTCGAGATCCGATGAATTGTGGGTTTATGATCCAGATTATCTATGAACAACATTTGAATCTTCTCTGAATTCTTTTATGTATGATTGGTTTATATTTGCAAGTCTCTTCGACTTATCAGTTTGGTTTGGCCTACTAGATTGATCTTTCTTGCAATGGGAGAAGTGCTTAGCTTTGGGTTCAATCTTATAGTGCTCGATCCGAGTGATAGAAAGGGAAACAACATGTATTGTATTGTTGCCATCGAGGATAAAAAGATGGGGTTTATATCATATTGCATGAGTTTATCCCTCTACACCATGTCATCTTGCTTAAGGCATTACTCTGTTCTTAAGAACTTAATACTCTAGATGCATGCTGGATAGCGATCGATGTGTGGAGTAATAGTAGTAGATGCAGGCAGGAGTCGGTCTACTTGTCATGGACGTGATGCCTATATACATGATCATACCTAGATATTCTCATAATTATTCGCTTTTCTATCTATTGCTAGACAGTAATTTGTTCACCCACCATAATACTTATGCTATCTTGAGAGAAGCCACTAGTCCAAACCTATGGCCCCCGGGTCTATTTTCCATCATACAAGTTTCCAATCTATTTTATCTTGTAATCTTTACTTTCAATCTATATCATAAAAATACCAAAAATATTTATCTTATTATTATCTCTATCAAATCTCACTCTTGCAAGTGGCCGTGAAGGGATTGACAACCCCTTTATCGCGTTGGTTGCGAGGTTCTTATTTGTTTGTGTAGGTACGAGGTGACTCGCGCGTGGTCTCCTACTGGATTGATACCTTGGTTCTCAAAAACTGAGGGAAATACTTACGCTACTTTGCTGCATCACCCTTTCCTCTTCAAGGGAAAACCAACGCAGTGCTCAAGAGGCAGCAGCATCTCTCTCCGAAATTTGCGGACGTAACCGAAGATCCACCCTCCTCCGTGCCGCCGGACACGTCCACCGATGGTCGGACGCGTCCGCGCCGCCGCCCTCGACGAATCCGCAGCCGCCACGTCACCCCCGCTCCGTCTGCGCTGCCGCCGGCCCGCCGAGCCGGGATCGGGCCCTGGATCGCCGCGCCGCGCTAGATCTGTGCACCGCCGCCGTCGCCGACTCCATTCGCCGCCTCCTTGACGAACCCTAGCCGGATCTGCCCTACCGAACCTCGCCGGAGCCCCGCACCATCGACCTCACCGGACATCTTCTCCCTCGTCACCGTTGACTTCGCCCTCTGCCTTGACTTCTATGCAAAACCTAGATCTGAGGTGGTGATTTTTCTCTAAGTCCCCAGTTATGCAATCTCATGTGTGCTACTTTGCCATGTCATATCTCCATGCATATTGCTCCGTTTTGTGCATATGATATACCGAAATGTTCGTCTTCATGATGCTCTACATGCTAGTGTCATTTGCGTGCATGTTACTGTCCATATTGATGCCCTAATCTTCGTTGCAAAAGTGCTAAATGATGTTGTCTGCTGGAATCCATCATAACTTGTTGATTTGTCTTTTTCATAGCATTTTGTGTGTTCATCTTTTGAGCATCATGTCTACATGTTTTAGGACCATTTTCATGCCATCTTTACAGTGGTGCAATCCTTGTATTTTTATGTGCCATGTGGTGACTAGCACAAGCATGCAAAGTAGGCCACTTGATGTTGTTGTTTTCAGTGACTTAGTTTTTCTGCCAAGTCTTTTCCTGTTACATTAGGTTGCTATGTTGACTTGTTGTCACAAGTAAATCCTTGCATATTTTGATGAAGTTCATGAAGGGATATGATCTTTACATTCATGCCTCTGGTTGTAATTATGGGGTACTGTAGCTTGTTATTACCATGCTCTCCTTTTGCTAAATATTATTGATGGCAGTCTGTTAACAGGAAGTGCAATTCTTCCATGTGTTCTGCTAGTGATCCATGTACCCTATGACCATGATCTTGCCATGTTTAGCTTCATAAATATGTCTTCTTACTGTTGGTTTCTTTGTTATGCCATGAAATGCTTTGTGGTGAGTTGCACAAGCTTGGAAAGTTGCTATCATGAATCTGTTTCTGTCATGCCATGTTTTTCTACAAAGTCTGAATCTGTTCATATCACTTGCCATGTTTGCATTGATGCTACCATCTTTTCTGTACATCTTTGGCTCAAGTTCAGTAAGGGAGTTTTGTTCATTGCCTTTAGTACTAGCATGCCATGCTCAAGTTTGCCATGATATGTTCCTGTAGCTTGTAGTTTACTAGCTCTAAACATTGCTACCTGATGCTATTTCTGCCATGATCAGTGAAAAACTGCCAAGTCTGTAAACTGTTTGTCATTTGCATTTTTACCATGTTGTTTTAGACTTGTTCTAGTGAGTTCTAGCAGGAGCTCAGTGTTCACGATTTGTAGAGCTTCACCTGTACTTCACTGCCATGTGTTTTGTTGCTATGTTGGAGTGATGTAGCATAGTTTCATGATGCATCTTAAGTGCTAGGTTGCTGTTGAGCGCAGTTTTACCTTGTTCTTGTTTTGCTCATCATTAGCAAACCGTGCATCCGTTTCCGGTGATCTTCATATCGATTTTGACCGAAATCTCCTAACCTATCCAGTGGCATGCTTGGTTTGCCAAGTTGATGCCATGATCATCTTTTCCCTTCTGGAGTATCCATATGCATTGCACATCATATCTCGCATTCCATGCCATGTCTTGCATCATGTTGTTTGCGCATTGCACCGTGATTGATTGTTGTTCCCTTGCTTGTGTTCTTGCTTTGGGTAGAGCCGGGAGATGAGTTCGTGAATGAGGAACCTGTCGAGTACGTTTACGATGAGCAAGCTTTCGACAACCCCGAGAACTTTGCAGGCAAGATGATCATTACCCCCGATATCACTTCTATCTTTGCTTGCTAGTTGTTCGCTCTATCTCTATGTCATGCTACCTACCACTTGTTTATCAAGCCTCCCTTATTGCCATGTCAAGCCTCTAACCCACCTTCCTAGCAAACCATTGTTTGGCTATGTTACCGCTTTTGCTCAGCCCCTCTTATAGCGTTGCTAGTTGCGGGTGCAGTGCAGATTGTTCCACATTGGAACATGGATATGTTGGGATATCACAATATCTCTTATTTAATTAATGCATATATATACTTGGCAAAGGGTGGAAGGCTTGGCCTTTTGCTCGGTGTTTTGTTCCACTCTTGTCGCCCTAGTTTCCGTCATACCGGTGTTATGTTCCTTGATTTTGCGTTCCTTACATACTTGGGGTTATGGGACCCCCTTGACAGTTCACTTTGAATAAAACTCATCCAGCAAGGCCCAACCTTAGTTTTACCATTTGCCAAATAACAACTAAAATTTTCCTAGGGAGTAATTAACCCGAGGATTTCTTAATCACCCCCCCCGGGCCAGTGCTCCTCTGAGTGTTGGTCCAAACCGGGCAGCCTGCGGGGCCACCTCGGGGAAACTCATGGGTTGGTTTTACTAGTAGCTTGTCCCATCCGATGTGCCTGGAGAACGAGATATGTGCAGCTCCTATCGGAATTTGTTGGCACATTTGGGCGGTCTTGCTGCTCTTGTTTTTCCATTGCCGAAACGTCTTGTAACCGGGATTCCGAGACTGATCGGGTTATTCCGGGAGAAGGAATATCCTTCGTTGATCGTGAGAGCTTGTGATGGGCTAAGTTGGGACACCCCTGCAGGGTATAAAATTTCGAGAGCTGTGCCCGCGGTTATGTGGCAGATGGGAATTTGTTAGTATCCGGTTGTAGAGAACTTGACACTTGACTTAATTAAAATGCCCCAACTATTGGGGAACGCGGTAATTTCAAAAAAAAATCCTATGCACACGCAAGATCTATCATGGTGATGCATAGCAACGAGAGGGGAAGAGTGTTGTCCACATACCCTCATAGACCATAAGTGGAAGCGTTATGACAACACGGTTGATGTAGTCGTACGTCTTCACAATCCGACCGATCCTAGTACCGAAAGACGGCACCTCCGCGATCTGCACACGTTCGGCTCGGTGACGTCCCACGAACTCTCGATCCAGCTGAGTGTCGAGGGAGAGCTTCGTCAGCACGATGGCGTGATGATGATGATGATGAATCTACCAGTGCAGGGCTTCGCCTAAGCACTATGACGATATGACCGAGGTGGATTATGGTGGAGCGGGGCACCGCACACGGCTAAGGGATCAATGATCAAGTTGTGTGTTCTCGGGTGCCCCCTGCCCCCGTATATAAAGGAGCAAGGGGGAGGCCGGCCAGCCCGTGTGGCGTGCCTGGAGAGGAGTCCTCCTCCTAGTAGGAGTAGGACTCCCCTTTCCTAGTCCTAGTAGGAGTAGGGAAAGGAAGGAGGAGAAGGGAGAAGGAAAGGGGGGTGCCGCCCCCCTTCCCTAGTCCAATTCAGACTAGAGGGGGAGAGGGCATGTGGCCTACCCCGGCCGGTCCTCTCTCTTTCCACTAAGGCCCATGTGGCCCATTAGTTCCCTCGGGGGGTTCCGGTAACCCTCCGGCACTCCGATTTTCTTCGAAATCACCCGGAACACTTCTGGTGTCCGAATATAGCCGTCCAATATATCAATCTTTATGTCTCGTCCATTTCGAGACTCCTCGTCATGTCCGTGATCATATACGGGACTCTGAACTACCTTCGGTACATCAAAACACATAAACTCATAATATCGATCGTCATCGAACGTTAAGCGTGCGACCCTACGGGTTCGAGAACTATGTAGACATGACCGAGACTCATCTCCGGTCAATAACCAATAGCAGAACCTGGATGCTCATATTGGTTCCTACATATTCTACGAAGATCTTTATCGGTCAAACCGCATAACGATATACGTTGTTCCCTTTGTCATCGGTATGTTACTTGCCTGAGATTCTATCGTTGGTATCTCAATACCTAGTTCAATCTCGTTACCGGCAAGTTTCTTTACTCGTTCTGTAATGCATCATCCCGTAACTAACTCATTAGTCACATTGCTTGCAAGGCTTATAGTGATGTGCATTACCGAGAGGGCCTAGAGATACCTCTCTGATACTCGTAGTGACAAATCCTAATCTCGATCTATGCCAACTCAACAAACACCATCGGAGACACCTGTAGAGCATCTTTATAGTCACCCAGTTACGTTGTGACGTTTGATAGCACACTAAGTGTTCCTCCGGTATTCAGGAGTTGCATGATCTCATAGTCATAGGAACATGTATAAGTTATGGAGAAAGCAATAGCAACAAACTAAACGATCATCGTGCTAAGCTAACGGATGGGTCAAGTCAATCACATCATTCTCTAATGATGTGATTCCGTTAATCAAATGACAACTCATGTCTATGGTTAGGAAACATAACCATCATTGATTCAACAAGCTAGTCAGGTAGAGGCATACTAGTGACACTCTGTTTGTCTATGTATTCACACATGTACTAAGTTTCCGGTTAATACAATTCTAGCATGAATAATAAACATTTATCATGATATAAGGAAATATAAATAACAACTTTATTATCGCCTCTAGGGCATATTTCCTTCAGTCTCCCACTTGCACTAGAGTCAATAATCTGGATTACATTGTAATGATTCTAACACCCATGGAGTCTTGGTGCTGATCATGTTTTGTTCGTGAGAGAGGCTTAGTAAACGTGTCTGCAACATTCAGATCCATATGTATCTTGCAAATCTCTATGTCTCCCTCCTTGACTTGATCGCGGATGGAATTGCAGCGTCTCTTGATGTGCTTGGTTCTCTTGTGAAATCTGGATTCCTTTGCCAAGGCAATTGCACCATATTGTCACAAAAGATTTTCATTGGACCCGATGCACTAGGTATTACACCTAGATCGGATATGAACTCATTCATCTAGACTCCTTCATTTGCTGCTTCTGAAGCAGCTATGTACTCCGCTTCACACGTAGATCCCGCCACGACGCTCTGCTTGGAACTGCACCAACTGACAGCTCCACCATTTAATAAAAATACATATATAGTTTGAGACTTAGAGTCATCCGGATCAGTGTCAAAGCTTGCATTGACGTACCCGTTTACGACGAGCTCTTTGTCACCTCCATAAACGAGAAACATATCCTTAGTCCTTTTCAGGTATTTCAGGATGTTCTTGACCGCTGTCCAGTGATCCACTCCTGGATTACTTTGATACCTCCCTGCTAAACTAATAGCAAGGCACACATCAGGTCTGGTACACAACATTGCATACATGATAGAACATATGGCTGAAGCATAGGGAATGACTTTCATTTTTTCTCTATCTTCTACAGTGGTCGGGCATTGAGTCTGAGTCAACTTCATACCTTGTAACACAGGCAAGAACCCTTTCTTTGCTTGATCCACTTTGAACTCCTTCAAAACTTTATCAAGGTATGTACTTTGTGAAAGTCCAATTAAGCGTCTTGATCTATCTCGATAGATCTTGATGCCTAATATATAAGTAGCTTCACCGAGGTCTTTCATTGAAAAATTCTTATTCAAGTATCCTTCTATGCTATTCAAAAATTCAGTATCATTTCCGATCAACAATATGTCATCTACATATAATATCAGAAATGCTACAGAGCTCCCACTCACTTTCTTGTAAATACAGGCTTCTCCAAAAGTCTGTATAAAACCAGATGTTTTGATCACACTATCAAAGCGTATATTCCAACTCCGAGAGGCTTGCACCAGTCCATAAATGGATCGCTGGAGCTTGCACACTTTGTTAGCACCTTTTGGATCAACAAAACCTTCTGGTTGCATCATATACAACTCTTCTTTAAGATATCCATTAAGGAATGCAGTTTTGACATCCATTTGCCAATTTTCATAATCATAAAATGCGGCAATTGCTAACATGATTTGGACGGACTTATGCATCACTACGGGTGAGAAGGTCTCATCGTAGTCAACTCCTTGAACTTGTCTTAAACCTTTTGCAACAAGTAGAGCTTTGTAGACAGTAATATTACCATCAGCGTCAGTCTTCTTCTTGAAGATCCATTTATTCTCTATGGCTTGCCGATCATCGGGCAAGTCAACCAAAGTCCACACTTTGTTCTCATACATGGATCCCATCTCAGATTTCATGGCCTCAAGCCATTTTGTGGAATCTGGGCTCATCATCGCTTCCTCATAGTTCGTAGGTTCGTCATGGTCAAGTAACATGACCTCCAGAACAGGATTACCGTACCACTCTGGTGCGGATCTTACTCTGGTTGACCTACGTGGTTCGGTAGTAACTTGATCAGAAGTTTCATGATCATCATCATTAGCTTCCTCACTTACTGGTGTAGGAAACACTGGAATAGATTTCTGTGATGAACTACTTTCCAATAAGTGAGTAGGTACAATTACCTCGCCAAGTTCTACTTTCCTCCCACTCACTTCTTTCGAGAGAAACTCCTTCTCTAGAAAGGATCCATTCTTAGCAATGAACATCTTGCCTTCGGATCTGTGATAGAAGGTGTACCCAACAGTCTCCTTTGGGTATCCTCATGTATATAGGTATCACGTCCATGTACCCAACAGTCTCCTTTGCAAATAATTATGAGAATATCTAGGTATGATCATGTATATAGGCATCACGTCCATGACAAGTAGACTGACTCCTGCCTGCATCTACTACTATTACTCCACACAACGACCGCTATCCAGCATGCATCTAGAGTATTAAGTTCATAAGAACAGAGTAACGCATTAGGCAAGATGACATGATGTAGAGGGATAAACTCAAGCAATATGATATAAACCCCACATTTTTATCCTCTATGGAAATAATACAATACGTGCCTTGTTGCCCCTGCTGTCACTGGGAAAGGACACCACAAGATTGAACCCAAAGCTAAGCACTTCTCCCATTGCAAGAATGATCAATCTAGTAGGCCAAACCAAACTGATAATTCAAAGAGACTTGCAAATATATTTGAATCATGCATAAAACATTTCAGAGAAGAATCAAATATTTTTCATAGATAATCTTGATCATAAACCAACAATTCATTAGATCTCGACAAACACACCGCAAAAAGAATTACATCGAATAGATCTCCAAGAGAATCGAGGAGAACTTTGTATTGAGATCCAATGAGAGAGAATAAGCCATCTAGCTAATAACTATGGACCCGAAGGTCTGTGGTAAACTAATCACACATCATCGGAGAGGCTATGGTGTTGATGTAGAAGCCCTCTGTGATCGATCCCCCCTCTGGTAGAGCGTCGGAAAAGGCCCCAAGATGCGATCTCACGGGTACAGAAGGTTGCGACAGTGGAAATATGGTTTCTTTGTGCTCCTGGATGTTTTCGGGGTATATGGGTATATATAGGAGGAAGAAGTACGTCAGTGGAGCTGCGAGGGGCCCATGAGGGTGGTGGCGCGCCTACCCCCTTGGGCGCGCCTCCCTGCCTCGTGGCCTCCTTGCTTCTTTCTTGACGCACACTCCAAGTCTCCTAGATCACGTTTTGATGTAGGGTGGAACCCTAATCGGCCGATCTTTCACGAAAGGAGCGGATCTCGCGAAGAACATGAAGAACACGAGGGGAAACACGAGAAAATCACTAAACCAACAAGAAATAGTCACACATATGCTAGATCCTCGAGTACATAAGAGATCACACGATCCACGGTCAACTAGGGACAATACAAAGGTAGCCGGTCTTCTCCATGAGGAGGTCTTGATGTTCTTCTCCGCAAGGAGGTCTTGAATCCAAAGGGATCTTCTCCGAAGAGGGGACGCGGTCTCTCTCGTGGAGTAGATCCGATGTGGATGAGCAATGCTCTATCTCTAATATGAGCTAAACCAATGCTAACCCTAGCTAGGAGGAATAGGAGGTCTATTTATAGACTTAGTGCAAATGGGGGCGAAAGGAGGGGGGTACATGGGCCTGGCTCATTGGCGTCCGGACGTCCGGTGGCTTCCGGACATCCACTGGATCCGTTCTGTGATGGGGGTGCCGGACGTCCGGTCACTTCGGACTTCCGCTAATATTGGCTCGGGTGCAGTGGCACCGGTCGTCCGGTCCGGGCCGGACGTCCGCTTGCTGTAGCTCGGCTGGGGCTTCAGGCGCCGGACATCCGGTCCTGACCGGTCGTCTGGTGGCTGGGACTTCATGCTCCGGACGTCCGGTCCCGACCGGTCATCCGGTGGCTGGGGCTTCTTCCGTAGCTCCTCTTCTTCTCCGTCTTCACGTCCATATTCCTCTTCTGATTCTCCTTGCCCCTTAGCTTCTTCATGGCTAACTCCTTGATACCTGAGTATGCACAATGTCTCCGTTTGAGGTAGTAGCCATGTTTCATGTGCATCGAAGTGGACTTGTGAGAGGAGAGATGTCACCTTGGTTTCAAGAGCTCTTGCACGTGCTCGTGTCATGGGTCCGCTAGGCACTTGGTGAAACGATGGTAGGTCCATGGGGATGACCTTGGGATGCTCCACATCATCTCCCCTCCCTTGGGGAAGATCTGACCTCCGATCAAATTCGTCATCAGCATGGTAGGGCGAGAGGTCCTTGACATGGAAGATGCCGCTCATGTTGTACTTGTCGCGTTGGAGGTCGATCTTGTAACTGTTGTTTTTGTAGCGTGCAAGCACCTTGAAGGGTCCATCCGCTCGAGGTAGAAGCTTGGACTTGCGTTCGGTGGGGAAGCGGTCTTTGCGAAGGTGTAGCCACACAAGATCACCGATGTCGAGTACCATGGGTTGCTTGTTGATGTTGAGCTTGGTCGCAAGTCGTTGTACTTGGCGCTCGATGGTGTGCCGTGTATCTTCATGCACCTTTTTGAGATGGTTCACACATGCACTTGCGTCCATATTGATGCGCTCTTGTAGTGGTATAGGAAGAATGTCCAATGCTGACAATGGGTTGAAACCGTAGACGACCTCGAAGGGGGACTTATCGGTTGTTGAGTGTCTTGCTCGGTTGTAGGCGAACTCGGCGATAGGTAGGCACTCCTCCCACTCCTTGATGTTCCTCTTGATGAGTACTCGAAGTAGAGCGGAGTGTGTGCGGTTGGTCACCTCCGTTTGGCCGTCGGTTTGTGGATGATATGTCGTGGAGAAGAGTAGCTTGATTCTGAGCTTGGCGCATAGGGTCTTCCAAAAGTAGCTTAGGAACTTGACGTCGCGGTCTGAGACAATCGTCTTTGGCACTCCATGTAGACGCACTATTTCCCTACAAACGAGATTGGCAACATGTGAAGCATCGTCTATCTTGTTCCAAGGAATGAAATGTGCCATCTTAGAGAAGTGGTCCACAACGACAAATACCGAATCCTTTCCATTTCTAGTCCTAGGCAATCTAAGTACAAAATCCATGCTAATGTCTTCCCATGGTTGATATGGAATTGGGAGAGGCATGTAAAGGCCATGGGATTGAGCTTTGGACTTAGCTTTGCAACATGTAGAGCATCAGTTGGTGAAGCGGTTGACGTCGCGAAACATCTTGGGCCAATAGTAGTTCTTGGAGAGCGTAGCGAAAGTCTTGTCGCCTCTAAAATGTCCCATTAGTCCTCCTCCATGAGATTCCCGCAAAAGCAACAAACAAAGAGAAGACTCGGGGATGCAAAGATTGTTAGCTCTCATAAGATATCCATTTTTGATGTAATAGCATTCCCAAGAGGTGTGCGTCAAACACTTGGCATAAGGAGTAGCAAAAGTGGGATCATGCTCATACAAGTCTTTTATGTGCTCAAAGCCAATGACATCCAATTCAAGTTGAGTAACAAGCATGCATATACGGGAAAGAGCGTCCGCCACAACATTTTCCTTACCTTTGATGTACTTGATGACATTAGGAAAAGACTCAATAAATTCACTCCATTTAGCATGACGCTTGTTCAACTTGGTTTGGACCTTAAGGTACTTGAGCGTTTCATGATCGGTATGAATGATGAATTCATGAGGGCGAAGATAGTGTTCCCATTCATGCAAAACGCGCACTAAAGCATATAGCTCTTTGTCATAGATGGGGTAATTGAGTTGCGATCCGGAAAGTTTCTCACTAAAGTAAGCTATGGGGCGCTTCTCTTGCGTTAACACACCTCCTATGCCATTACCACTAGCATCACAATGAATCTCAAAGGGCTTGTCAAAGTTGGGTAATGCAAGCACGGGAGCATGAGTAAGCAAATTTTAACCTCATTGAAAGCGGTATCTTGGGATGGTCCCCAAACAAAAGGCACATTTTTCTTGCTCAAAGCATGCAAAGGCGAAGCAATGGTACTAAAATCTTTCACAAAGCAACGATAGAAACCCGCAAGGCCAAGAAAGCTACGCACTTGTTGCAAGTTGGTTGGTTGGGGCCAAGTCTTAATAGCATTGATCTTGGACTCATCTACATGAACACCCATAGAAGATACAACAAAACCCAAGAAAATGAGCTTATCAACGCTGAAAAGGCACTTTTCCATGTTAGCATAGAGATGTTCTTTTCGAAGAGTTTGTAAAATGGTTCGAACATGGGTGACATGATCTTGAAGAGATTTGCTATAAACAAGGATATCATTGAAGTAGACCACAACAAACACACCAATGTAAGGGCGAAAGACATGATTCATAAGACGCATAAAAGTACCCGGTGCTTCCGATAGACCCATAGGCATGACTAACCACTCATACAACCCAAACTTGGTTTTGAAAGCAGTTTTCCATTCATCACCCTCTTGTATGCGGATTTGATAGTAACCACTTTTAAGATCAATCTTGGAGAATATAGTGGCACCACTAAGTTCATCAAGCATATCATCAAGGCGTGGAATGGGATGCCTATAGCGAACGGTGATAACATTGATAGGTCTACAATCGGAGCATATGCGAAAGCTACCGTCTCGTTTTGGCACAAGAATGGCCGGGACGGCACAAGGGCTCAAACTTTCACGCACATGTCCATGGTCTATGAGATGCTTTACTTGCCTTTGTATTTCTTTGGTTTCTTCGGGGTTGACACGGTAGGGAGCTTTGTTCGGAAGAGGTGCTCCGGGGATGAGGTCAATACGGTGCTCGATGCCTCCTAGTGGAGGTAGTCCTGGAGGTAGCTCGTCGGGGGAAACATCTTGAAATTCCTGCAAAAGAGAAGACAACACTAAAGGTAGAGCGTGAGAGTTGTTAGCTTGTGTTGCATTGTCCTTGCACAAAAGGACATAGTGTAGGACGCTAGATGGGTTCTCACACACTCCTCTTATCTCACTTTTGGTGGCAAATAGGACTAAGTTTTTCTTTTCGCTCATCGTGGAGGCGCTCGATTTGGGCTTGTGGCACTCACTCTCTTTTTGGTGGCTTGCTCTCTCACTATTCTCTCCACGATGGGTGGCTTGCTTGTCGGCGATCACTTGGCTTGGAGACATAGGGCGAAGTACGTACTCCTTTCCTTTATCTTGAAAATGTAGTGGTTTGTTCGGCCGTTGTGGATGACACCTCTATCAAATTGCCATGGGCGTCCAAGAAGAAGGTGGCAAATGGTCATTGGGACGATGTCGCACTCCAAAGTGTCTTCGTAGGCACCAATTTTGAAGGAGACTTGTACTCGATGCTCGACTTGGATAGTGCCGGAGTCGCTAAGCCATTGAACTTTGTAGGGATGTGGGTGCTTCGTCTTGGGCAATTGGAGCTTGGAGCAAAGTTCTTCACTTGCGAGGTTATGAAAACTCCCACCATCAATGATGACCTTGATGGATCGTCCATTGATGCCAGCCTTAGTATGAAAGATGTGGCATCGTTGGTCTTCTTCTTGGTGATGTTGGAGAGTCAAGACCTTGGAGACAACTAGAGCGGGACTTGAATCTTCATCGCAAAAGACTTGTTCCTCTTCATCGTTCACTTGCCGGTGTATGGCCACTTGCTCAAGGGCTTCCATTTCTCCTTCACTCATTGAGTCATAGGTGTCGTCGTCGTTGAGGATCATGGTCCGCTTGTTGATGCACTCATAGGACTTGTGGCCCCGGCCTCTGCATGTGAAGCATTTGAAGGAACTTGTCTTGATGGTCTCATCGGATGGGGTTGATGATGATGAAGCTCTCGGCTTGAAGTTTCTCGGTGTAGAAGGATGTAGCGACCCGACCTCAAACGGTCAAGCCTCTGTGTATCCGTGCCATCCCTGGATAGGTATGCTGGCACACACAGTACATCAATGTATATATCAAAGTGCAATCACACATATAAATAACGTAAAACTGACATATACCTCATAAGTCTCAGCGGAAACAAACATAAGGGTGTGGAGTCCATCAACGCCAACGGCAAGTTGAGTGTAGACCGTAACCCTACAACGTAACTCTTACTCGTCGTAGAAAATTCCTGCAACATAAGACGTTGCAGCCCTGTAGGTCAGTACATTGAATGTACTGGCAAGTCACATCATAAGGATAATGAACCTATTGTACATGCAATTTGGCAGGTGGAGAGCTCTAAGTTTAGTTTTTTTGCATAAAGCTAGTTTTTCCCTAGAATAAAAGATATTATTCTACCACTACTGTATAGCATAGGATGAGTTGGTAAACCCAACTCAATCCATTCCCAAAGTTTCATTTAAAACCCAACTCTTTAATTAAGAGTGATGAGATCTCCCAGAATTTCCACTACTAGATGCTCAAGTTGTCCGTAACCGGGGACACAGCTAATCGATTAGGTTTTAACACACTGCAGAGGTTTGCGCACTTTTCCCCACAAGACTCGATCGCCTCCCTTGAAGTTCTCGCACTGCCTGGCGTTTGAGAACAGGATGACCGAGACATAGCCTTTCGAAAATGTTCCCTCTTAACCCACGGATAGGCTGGAACACCTACATCATTCTACATCTGCTAGCCATCCCGGAAGGGGTCACACTATCCACTCAACTAAGCCAGAGCCCATATTGGCATGTGCTGCACACGGAAGCTTCTAGACATGAGAATACGATTGATCTCTTTGAGCCTGGGCAGCCGACCACTAGTGGTGCACCACCATGGATTAACCATGCATGCTCCCATTGTACTTCGCCACCATTCAAACCAAATACCGCCCAGGTAGTTCATTTACAAGTCTTGGTCCTGATTACTACTTTGTCACTCATGTCTCTCCATGTTCGCTTCCCAAACCACGTCTACATTTAGCGAGGCAAAAATAAACTTACACGGTGGTGACAAGGATGTATAGATCAGACCTACCTCAAATGAACTACTAGGTAACGGCATAGCCATCTGGCAACAATAAATCCTACCATGCAATCCTACCACAAAAGGACTAAGTGCATAATATAAAACATAGGTAATTGGAAGAATGGTCAAATGTGAACTTGCCTGGTAATAGTTGATGAAGATTATATCGCTCTCAGAATTTACTTAATAGAACTATTCGTCACTCTCCGATGAAAATCTATAAAGTCAACATTGCATTCGCATAAGCAATCATTTCAAAGAACCAAGAAGAACATGCAAAGCAAAAAGTCTTGGAAAAACCAAATGAACATACAACACACTTAACTATCACAAAATATTCTAAGTGCAACACACATAGGCATGTGGTTCAGAATTTGTGACGTGAAGCATAGTGCATACAAGGCATATGAGTAAAACTACTATGGACATATCCTAAGTGTGTGAAAATTAGTGTGACAATGGTCCAGGTGATAGGGTTTGGCAACGGTGACACGGTGCAAAAAGAATCACATCAATCGGAGCTACGGTTTAGGAGATATGGACAATTGAAGTTTGAATTCAAATCTGAATAAAGTTCAAATTTGAATTTGTCCCAAAGTTTTCAAAGTTGGCTTTCTGGATAAAGCTATTCGAGACGAACATTTTGGCGCTGGTTTCATCGAATTTGGATCAACGGTTAAAAAGTTGTGGCTATCCGAAGTTTAGGGGCTAAACTGAAATTTACAGGGACTTGACTGTGAGAGTTTCATTCCCGACCAGGTCCCTGGCCACGTGGCGGCTCCTGGGTGGCTGAGCAGCGTTCACGGCTTAGGCTAAATGGCAAACGGCCACTAAATAAGCAAAACCCTATGCGGTGGCTAATAATAAAAAAACCATCGATTTAACCAAAACCGTTCGGTTTAAGTAAACCGGATTAACCGATCTAAAAAAACACTAAACTAAACCGATCTTAGAGAGAAAAAAACGAACAGCGAGAGAGCGGTTCGCTCACCTTGACGACGACGACGACGTACAGGGCGACGGCGACGCTGGCTTTGGGCGGTGGCGGGGCGGCGACTGCGGTGGTCCTTGGCGGCGGGGAAGGAGATGGGGAGACCGGGCGTGGCGTGGACGGCGTGCTGGTGGGGTCGGCGGGCGGTGGGGTGGCCAGTGACGAGCTGAGGGAGGCGGCGGAGCTCCGGTGCTCCGGCGTGGAAGTAGGTCGTCGGGGCGGCAGTTCCGGCGAGACCTAGGCGGCGAAAACATGTCAACCGGATGCACACGTACTCGGGCAGTAAAAAGAAGTAGTCGGTGGAGGCCGGGGTGGCTCACGGGCGATGAAATCCTCTGGTGAACTAGCACGGCTTCGGCGAGATCCAAGTAGCTACGGCGAGCGATGCGAGAGGCTAGGGACGACGTGGAGTGGTAGAATGGAGAGAGGAGGACTAGGGGCTTTTATAGGCACGGGGAGGGGTGCTCGGGGCTGCGGATATGCGTTATCCGAGCGCAAGGCGGGCGACTGTTGCGGGCGGTGAGCTCGCAAGCTCTATCTGAACGGGAGGAGCGGGGGTTGAGGATGACGGGGCGGGGCCCACCTGCAGCGGGCGCTGCGTGTGAGCGATAGGAAGAGACGGGTCAGGCGAGTGAGCGATGGCCTTCGGCGCTGGGAGCAGGCCGCGGGCCGAAGTGTGTGGCTGGCTGGGCCTGCGCGCGGGTGTGCGTGTGTGTTCTTTTTACAGAACAAAACTATAACAGATCAAAAATAACAAAAAAAATAACATAGGCATATTATATACCAAAATGCTTATAAAAATACAAAGAATAAGATGAACTATTTTCCAAGTTCAACTAAATTCCATAAAAATTCATAAAAGCCAAACAGTGCTACTGTTGCATTTAAAATCAATAAAAATCATTTTTAAAATACAAAATGATTTCAAATTTATTTTCTCCTAATTTTCCATTGAAGGGAATCATTTTACCCTTATTTCCATTTATTTATTTTTAGGAGAAAAATAATTTGAATAGGAACTCAAAACTCCCAATTGGATTTGAATTTGGAATTTCAGACAACTTCAAAGTGACTTCAAATTATTCCTTTGAAACTTCCAACTCTCTTTCTTCAAATATGACAAAGTCATTTTATGAACTCATTGAGTTGCTTAAAGTTTCTAAATTTGGAATATTTCAAAAAGGAATTCAAATCATTTTCAAACCCCTTTTCATTTCTTTAAATGGAAGAAGTCATATCATCTTCACTCTAGGGTTTTGTGATGAAATGAATTTGAATTCAGGAAGATCAAAATGCAAGATGCAAAGTTTTGGGAAAGTCCTTTTATTCCCTCTCATTCAACTTTCAAAAAGTTTTCAATTTCCAATCATTTTCACACAATCAATCACACAACAATAAAACAAACAATCATAATAATTTATTTAATATAACATTCCAAAATTTAGAATTTTAGGATGTTACAAACTACCACCCTTAAAATGAATCTCGTCCTCGAGATTCGGAGAGGCTAGAAAGAAGGTTAGGTTTGGGGGGTCTCCTTGAAAATCCATTAATCAACATATGGTATGGGGTGCTACCACCCTTAGAAGCATGGTCACGGTTCCAACAAAACTCATGTACTCCATCCTTGGTGTTAACGGTGTCGGTCTTCTCATATTCTCCGAGATAACTCCCTCACTTGTGTTCTTCTGGTAAGGGCATGGCCTTTTCCTCAAAATCAGGAGTCCTTGCATCAAAATAGGATCCTTATGAGACTTACGAGACTTGACAGGTCTGGCGCCAATGCTAAACAACTATCAAAATCTCATGGTGGTTAACAATTTCTGGTTCCTCCTGCAGGAAATGGGTCTCGGTTGAACCTCACTACATAACCTACGATTGGCAATAGGTGCCTGTACAGGGTTTCCATCGTCCTGCCATTCTAAGGCCTTTGGTTTGTCGTGTCGACACTCTTCTAGGGTTTTAAGGCTCTCTAATTTTCCATCAACATATGATAGATCATGATAGAAGTCTCCGGTATGGGGGCCAATCCATCCCGTACTTGAATCGTTACTACATACGCAGATAGTGAATCACGTTTTCTAACACTTGGGCCTCCTCACAAGCATTGCAGAACTTCTCTTCTCCCCGAACCGGGTTTGGGTAAATCCCTTGGTTCTGCAAGCCAAACAAAACCTCTATCGTTTCTTCACAACCCTCGGGTTTACGTAACCTCCTATGGAACGTCTGCTGATGAACTCACAGCTTCTTCCAGAATTCTTTTCTTCAACAAGATTGTGCTTGTTTCCTTATCAAATCCTGGGTCCTGTGGGTTATGGCCCACTTCAACACTTGTATAACTTTAACTCATCCTTGGAGCTACTATTGTTCCATAGTCCAACATTACATCTCCTTTAAATCCAATTTCACGTCATCCCTGCCTATTCTTGGGGTAACCATCATAACTAAAACAAAACTCCAACTCATTTGTCTAAACTTTACTCTATGGAATACATTTCCTTTTCCATTGGTCAAGTGTACAGACAAGTATCGCCAAAAAAAAGCACTGGTTCATCCTTAATTCATATTCTCTTCATATCAAATCCTTTATTATATCCTTAACCTCTACTCAAAACTCAAATTCCAAAAGTACTCTATTACAAAAGCTGTCATCCACATAGTTTGGTATGGTCAAGCATTACTTCCATCTTTATTCATTTGCCTTTCTTGAAGGTACTTCAGTCCCACTAGAATTGTGCGATGTGATCCTTCAAATCATCGATGTTTTGCTTCATTGTGGTGGCCATGAGCTTCATCTCCATCATCTCTGCATGCACCTCCCTCAGGTATTCCTGAGTGTGACGGAGTCTTGCTTCTAGTATTTCTCCAATCTGACGTATGGCTTCCATAGCAGCTTCACGAACAGAGTCGAAGAATGTTGCTCGGGGTACTCGAGAAATGAAAAAGTATTGACCCATAGTCTTTGGGCAAACTCCCTTCACACGGTGGAGGTATACCTCCACATACCAAAGTTCAACTCCCTTCTCCATGAAAGGATCACCCTTATAAACTGCATCTCCTTCAAGATGAATATGCTTCATCATGTCCTTCAGGATTTTTGGGTAATCCTGATCACTGGTCAGGGTCATGATCATTTCCGGGCCCTTGAGAAAAGACTCGTAAAGGGTTGTCATCTGCAGGCATAAGATAGAAGGGGTACTCAGGATACTGTATGTATTTCCTTGGGTGAAATGTGATTGTTTTCTGGAAAAAGTTTGGGGTCAGCTTGTCCATGGGTTCAAGGTTTTAGTCTGGGTGAGATAATGAGAGAGGCACTCACATTCAACAAACAACTCATAACATTTCATATGAGATTCCAAACACCTCAACTTTTATTGCTTTACGAACTATTACAATTTCCATTTCATAACTCAACTCAATATCCCCAAAAAAATTACAAGTGTGTTCCAACTTTATTACATGCTTTATTCCAATATCAAGATCTCAACTACTCTGCTCAAGCTCTCCTCGGGTCTGAACATTCTCTGGCAAAATGTCCTACTCCTTTGCAGCATAAACAAATGACTTCAGACAAATCCAGGGGCTTCCTGGTGGTTATCTTGGCTCCTTGGGTTCTTGGCTTCCTTGCTGGGCATTTGCTAGCGTAATGACCTAAATCCTTGCACCTGTAACAAGTGATTTGACTCAGGTCCTTTTCTGCAGAAATTGGGTTGTTTTGGGGATACATGCTCTTTCTCTTCCTCGACTTCTTCATTCCGATCAATTCCTCTATCTCTTGTCGATCAAAATCCACTTCTTCCGTTGGGAAGTTTCCCAGATACTCTTGGCTTTCCTTCGTGCAATACTATGAAAAATGTCCTTCTTCTCCATATGAATAGCAAGCATTGGAGTAAAATTTGTTTAGGCTTTCTCCATCAGGGTCGTCAACATCTTATTTCATCACAAGTTCTTTTAAAATTTCCTTAAGGGCTTCTTTCACTGCTTCCTTCTGCTGCTTGGTAATTTCTTGTACCCTGGGATAAATATGACACTGGGCAGGGTAGTGCGTAGTTCCTTCACACAAAAAACAAGTAACCTGCCTAGTTGGGCATTCTTCATCTCGGTGATTTGCTTCACAATGAGGGCATTCATCCTTGTGTTCTTCATGGGTATGTCCTATATCTTCACATATCTTGCAGGCACAAGGTTCCTTCATCGGTTTATTACCGTGCTTCCGGATAAGACGGGATCCCAACAGAGTCTTCTTCAATTCCTCCCAGGTTTTTGCTCCATTACATCCTTGTATGGCTTGATGCATTTTCCACCAGGTTGCAGCACTTTTTGTGGAGTACTGAAGAGCGTACTGAACCTCATACTTCCTTGCAACCAAATTGCTCCTGAAGTGATTCTCCATGTTTTGAATCCATAGCTCTGCCTCCAACCGAGTGATCGGTCTAGGGAATACAAGTCCATCTTCATTCATCATCTATTGGGTCCAAGGGTTTTGGGATGAGACAAGAGGGATAGAGAGAGATACACACCATACACACAATATAGTTTTGAAAATAAGTTTTATTTGTGGCTGTCAGGAAAACACACACAAAATATGACAGCTCACAAATCATCGCATCTAACGTGAGTATACAACAAGGGTTTGGTCTTCTAAAGGTCATATACATCTTGGAATTCTTCAGTGTCTTCAAATTCTTCAATTCTTCGGAGGCTTCGACTATTGTAGCTTCAACTCTTCTAGTGTATGGTGAAGTCTGATATCTTGTCGTTCTCGGAGTGGCTTCAGTTCATCCTCCGTGTGGTCCAAAGGGAACGGGGTTTTGTCCAACTAAAAAGGGAATATTTGATAAAGCTCAGAAAAGAAGATAGATAAAGGATCTTTTTGAAAATTAAGTTTTAGAGAAATCCTTTCCTAAGGGCTTTCCAGTGTCTAGGGTCACGTCCTACAGTCAACATGTGCTCTGATACCATCTCTGTAGCGACCCGACCTCAAACGGTCAAGCCTCTGTGTATCCGTGCCACCCCTGAATTGGTATGCTGGCACACATAGTACATCAATGTATATATCAAAGTGCAATCACATGTATAAATAACGTAAAATTGATATATACCTCATAAGTCTCAGCGGAAACAAACATAAGGGTGTGGAGTCCATCAACGCCAACGGCAAGTTGAGTGTAGACCGTAACCCTATAACGTAACTCTTACTCGTCGTAGAAAATTCCTGCAACATAAGACGTTGCAGCCCTGTGTTAGAAATATGCCCTAGAGGCAATAATAAAATCATTATTATTATATTTCCTTGTTCATGATAATTGTCTTTATTCATGCTATAATTGTATTATCCGGAAATCGTAATACATGTGTGAATAATAGACACCAACATGTCCCTAGTAAGCCTCTAGTTGACTAGCTCGTTGATCAACGGATAGTCATGGTTTCCTGACTATGGGCATTGGATGTCATTGATAACGAGATCACATCATTAGGAGAATGATGTGATGGACTAGACCCAATCCTAAACATAGCACAAGATCGTATAGTTCGTTTGCTAGAGTTTTCCAATGTCAAGTATCCTTTCCTTAGACCATGAGATCGTGTAACTCCCGGATACCGTAGGAGTGCTTTGGGTGTACCAAACGTCACAACGTAACTGGGTGACTATAAAGGTATACTACGGGTATCTCCGAAAGTGTCTGTTGGGTTGACACAGATCAAGACTGGGATTTGTCACTCCGTATGACGGAGAGGTATCACTGGGCCCACTCGGTAATGCATCATCATAATAAGCTCAAAGTGACCAAGTGTCTGGTCACGGGATCATGCATTACGGTACGAGTAAAGTGACTTGCCGGTAACGAGATTGAACGAGGTATTGGGATACCGACGATCAAATCTCGGGCAAGTAACATACCGATTGACAAAGGGAATTGTGTACGGGGTTGTTTGAATCCTCGACATCGTGGTTCATCCGATGAGATCATCGAGGAGCGTGTGGGAGCCAACATGGGTATCCAGATCCCACTGTTGGTTATTGACCGAAGAGCGATCTCGGTCATGTCTACATGTCTCCCGAACCCGTAGGGTCTACACACTTAAGGTTCGGTGACGCTAGGGTTGTAGGGATATGTATATGCAGTAACCCGAATGTTGTTCGGAGTCCCGGATGAGATCCCGGACGTCACGAGGAGTTCCAGAATGGTCCGGAGGTAAAGAATTATATATAGGAAGTGCTATTTCGGCCATCGGGACAAGTTTCGAGGTCACCGGTATTGTACCGGGACCATCGGAAGGGTTCCGGGGGTCCACCGGGTGGGGCCACCTATCCCGGAGGGCCCCATGGGCTGAAGTGGGAAGGGATCCAGCCCAAAGTGGGCTGGGGCGCCACTTCCCCCTAGGGCCCATGCGCCTAGGGTGGGGGAAACCCTAAAGGAAGAGTCCTAGAAGGGGAAGGCACCTCCTAGGTGCCTTGGGGAGGAGGGATTCCTCCCTTGGCCGCCGCCCCCCTGGGAGATTGCATCTCCTAGGGCCGGCGCCCCCCCTAGGCCCCCTATATATAGTGGGAGGAAGGGAGGACCTCTCACCCCTTGCCTTTGGTGCCTCCCTCTCCCTCTCCAACACCTCCTCCTCCTCCATAGTGCTTGGCGAAGCCCTGTCGGAGCACTGCAGCTCCATCACCACCACGCCGTCGTGCTCCTGATGGAGCCATCTTCCTCAACCTCTCCTTCCCCTTTGCTGGATCAAGAAGGAGGAGACGTTACGCTGACCGTACGTGTGTTGAACGCGGAGGTGCCGTCCGTTCGGCGCTAGGATCTCCGGTGATTTGGATCACGTCGAGTACGCCTTCCTCATCCCCGTTCTTTGAACGCTTCCGCGCGTGATCTACAAAGGTATATAGATGCAATCCGATTACTCGTTGCTAGATGAACTCCTAGATGGATCTTGGTGAAACCGTAGGAATTTTTTTGTTTTCTGCAACGTTCCCCAACAGTGGCATCATGAGCTAGGTCTATGCGTAGTTCTCTTGCACGAGTAGAACACAATTTGTTGTGGGCGTTGATGTTGTCAACTTTCTTGCCGCTACTAGTCTTATCTTGCTTCAACAGTATTGTGGGATGAAGCGGCCCGGACCAACCTTAGACATACGCTTACGTGAGACCGGTTCCACCGACTAACATGCACTAGTTGCATAAGGTGGCTGGCGGGTGTCTGTGTCTCCCACTTTAGTTGGAGCGGATTCGATGAAAAGGGTCCTTATGAAGGGTAAATAGAAGTTGAAAAATCATGTTGTGGCTTTCACGTAGGTAAGAAAACGTTCTTGCTAGAACCCTACTTCAGCCACGTAAAACATGGAACAACAATTAGAGGACGTCTAACTTGTTTTTGCAGCAAGTGCTTTGTGATATGATATGGCCAAAGTTGTGATGAATGATGAATGATATATATGTGATGTATGAGATGTTCATGCTATTTGTAATAGGAATCATGACTTGCATGTCGATGAGTATGACAACCGGCAGGAGCCATAGGAGTTGTCTTTATTTTTTTTGTATGACCTGCATGTCATTGAGAAACGCCATGTAATTTACTTTACTTTATTGCTAAACGCGTTAGCCATAGTAGTAGAAGTAATAGTTGGCGAGCAACTTCATGGAGACACGATGATGGAGATCATGATGATGGAGATCATGGTGTCATGCCGGTGACAAGATGATCATGGAGCCCCAAGATGGAGATCAAAGGAGCTATGTGATATTGTCCATATCATGTCACTATTATTATTTGATTGCATGTGATGTTTATCATGTTTTTGCATCTTGTTTGCTTAGAACGACAGTAGTAAATAAGATGATCCCTCATAATAATTTCAAGAAAGTGTTCCCCCTAACTGTGCACCGTTGCGACAGTTCGTTGTTTCGAAGCACCACGTGATGATCGGGTGTTAGATTCTAACGTTCACATACAACGGGTGTAAGACAGATTTACACATGCAAACACTTAGGTTGACTTGACGAGCCTAGCATGTACAGACATGGCCTCGGAACACAGAAGACCGAAAGGTCGAGCATGAGTCGTATAGAAGATACGATCAACATGAAGATGTTCACCGATGTTGACTAGTCCGTCTCACGTGATGATCGGACACGGCCTAGTTAACTCGGATCATGTTATACTTAGATTACAGGAGGGATGTCTATCTAAGTGGGAGTTCATTGAATAATTTGATTAGATGAACTTAATTATCATGAACTTAGTCTAAACATTTTACAATATGTCTTGTAGATCAAATGGCCAACGTAGTCCTCAACTTCAACGCGTTCCTAGAGAAAACCAAGCTGAAAGACGATGGCAGCAACTACACGGACTGGGTCCGGAACCTGAGGATCATCCTCATAGCTGCCAAGAAAGATTATGTCCTACAAGCACCGCTACGTGACGCACCTATTCTCCCTGCAGAACAAGACGTTATGAACGCTTGGCAGGCACGTACCGATGACTACTCCCTCGTTCAGTGCGGCATGCTTTACAGCTTAGAGCCGGGGCTCCAAAAGCGTTTTGAGAGACACGGAGCATATGAGATGTTCGAAGAAATGAAAATGGTTTTCCAAGCTCATGCCCGGGTCGAGAGATATCAAGTCTCCGACAAGTTCTTCAGCTGTAAGATGGAGGAAAACAGTTCTGTCAGTGAGCACATACTCACTATGTCTGGGTTGCATAACCGCTTGAATCAGCTGGGAGTTAATCTCCCGGATGACGCGGTCATTGACAGAATCCTTTAGTCGCTTCCACCAAGCTACAAGAGCTTTGTGATGAACTTCAATATGCAGGGGATGGAAAAGACCATTCCTGAAGTATTTGCAATGCTGAAATCAGCAGAGGTAGAAGTCAAAAAGGAACATCAAGTGTTGATGGTGAATAAAACCACTAAGTTCAAGAAGGGCAAGGGTAAGAAAGCTTTCAAGAAGGACGGCAAGGGAGTTGCCGCGCCCGGCAAGCAAGCTGCCGGGAAGAAGCCAAAGAATGGACCCAAGCCCGAGACTGAGTGCTTTTATTGCAAGGGAAGTGGTCGCTGGAAGCGGAACTGCCCCAAATACTTAGCGGACAAGAAGGCCGGCAAAACGAAAGGTATATGTGATATACATGTAATTGATGTGTACCTTACCAGTACTCGTAGTAGCTCCTGGGTATTTGATACCGGTGCGGTTGCTCACATTTGTAACTCAAAACAGGAGCTACGGAATAAGCGGAGACTGGCAAAGGACGAGGTGACGATGCGCATCGGGAATGGTTCCAAGGTCAATGTGATCGCCGTCGGCACGCTACCTCTACATTTACCTTCGGGATTAATTTTAAACCTTAATAATTGTTATTTAGTGCCAGCTTTGAGCATGAACATTGTATCAGGATCTCGTTTAATTCGAGATGGCTACTCATTTAAATCTGAGAATAATGGTTGTTCTATTTATATGAGAGATATGTTTTGTGGTCATGCTCCGATGGTGAATGGTTTATTCTTAATGAATCTCGAGCGTAATGCTACACATATTCATAGTGTGAGTACCAAAAGATGTAAGATTGATAATGATAGTCCCACATACTTGTGGCACTGCCGCCTTGGTCACAAAGGTGTCAAACGCATGAAGAAGCTCCATGCTGATGGACTTTTAGAGTCTCTTGATTATGAATCATTTGACACGTGCGAACCATGCCTCATGGGTAAAATGACCAAGACTCCGTTCTCAGGAACAATGGAGCGAGCAACCAACTTATTGGAAATCATACATACTGATGTGTGCGGTCCAATGAGTGTTGAGGCTCGCGGTGGCTATCGTTATGTTCTCACCCTCACTGATGACTTGAGTAGATATGGGTATGTCTACTTAATGAAACACAAGTCTGAGACCTTTGAAAAGTTCAAAGAATTTCAGAGTGAGGTTGAGAGTCAACGTGACAGGAAAATCAAGTTCCTGCGATCAGATCGTGGAGGAGAATACTTGAGTCACGAGTTTGGCACACACTTAAGAAAATGTGGAATAGTTTCACAACTCACGCCACCTGGAACACCTCAGCGTAATGGTGTGTCCGAACGTCGTAATCGCACTCTATTAGATATGGTGCGATCTATGATGTCTCTTACCGATTACCGCTATCTTTTTGGGGCTATGCTTTAGAGACTGCCGCATTCACTTTAAATAGGGCTTCGTCAAAATCCGTTGAGACGACACCGCATGAATTATGGTTTGGGAAGAAACCTAAGCTGTCATTTCTAATAGTTTGGGGATGCGATGCTTATGTCAAGAAACTTCAACCTGAAAAGCTCGAACCCAAATCGGAAAAATGCGTCTTCATAGGATACCCTAAAGAAACTATTGGGTATACCTTCTACCTCAGATCCGAAGGCAAGATCTTTATTGCCAAGAATGGGTCCTTTCTAGAGAAAGAGTTTCTCTCGAAAGAAGTAAGTGGGAGGAAAGTAGAACTTGATGAAGTATTACCTCTTGAACTGGAAAATGGCGCAACTCAAGAAAATGTTCCTGAGGTGCCTGCACCGACTAGAGAGGAAGTTTATGATGATGATCAAGATACTTCTGATCAAGCTCCTACTGAAATACGAAGGTCCACAAGGACACGTTCCGCACCAGAGTGGTACGGCAACCCTGTCTTGGAAATCATGTTGTTAGACAACGGTGAACCTTCGAACTATGAAGAAGCGATGGCAGGCCCGGATTCCAACAAATGGCTAGAAGCCATGAAATCCGAGATAGGATCCATGTATGAAAACGAAGTATGGACTTTGACTGACTTGCCCGTTGAGCGGCGAGCCATAGAAAATAAATGGATCTTTAAGAAGAAGACAGACGCGGATGGTAATGTGACCATCTATAAAGCTCGGCTTGTCGCTAAGGGTTATCGACAAGTTCAAGGTGTTGACTACGATGAGACTTTCTCACCGGTAGCGAAGCTGAAGTCCGTCCGAATCATGTTAGCAATTGCCGCATTCTATGATTATGAGATATGGCAAATGGACGTCAAAACGGCATTCCTTAATGGTTTCCTTAAGGAAGAATTGTATATGATGCAGCCAGAAGGTTTTGTCGATCCTAAGAATGCTAGCAAGGTGTGCAAGCTCCAACGCTCAATTTATGGGCTGGTGCAAGCATCTCGGAGTTGGAACATTCGCTTTGATGAGATGATCAAAGCGTTTGGGTTTACACAGACTTATGGAGAAGCCTGCGTTTACAAGAAAGTGAGTGGGAGCTCTGTAGCATTTCTCATATTATATGTAGATGACATACTTTTGATGGGAAATGATATAGAACTCTTGGACAGCATTAAGGCCTACTTGAATAAGAGTTTTTCAATGAAGGACCTTGGAGAAGCTGCATATATATTAGGCATCAAGATCTATAGAGATAGATCAAGACGCCTCATAGGTCTTTCACAAAGCACATACCTTGATAAGATATTGAAGAAATTCAATATGGATCAGTCTAAGAAGGGGTTCTTGCCTGTGTTACAAGGTGTGAAATTGAGCTCAGCTCAATGTCCGACCACGGCAGAAGATATAGAAGAAATGAGTGTCATCCCCTATGCCTCAGCCATAGGTTCTATTATGTATGCCATGCTGTGTACCAGACCTGATGTAAACCTTGCCGTAAGTTTGATAGGAAGGTACCAAAGTAATCCCGGCAAGGAACACTGGACAGCGGTCAAGAATATCTTGAAGTACCTGAAAAGGACTAAGGAAATGTTTCTCGTTTATGGAGGTGACGAAGAGCTCGTCGTAAAGGGTTACGTCGACGCTAGCTTCGACACAGATCTGGATGACTCAAAGTCACAAACCGGATACGTGTATATTCTGAATGGTGGGGCAGTAAGCTGGTGCAGTTGCAAGCAGAGCGTCGTGGCGGGATCTACATGTGAACCAGAGTACATGGCAGCCTCGGAGGCAGCGCATGAAGCAATTTGGGTGAAGGAGTTCATCACCGACCTAGGAGTCATACCCAATGCGTCGGGGCCGATCAAGCTCTTCTGTGACAACACTGGAGCTATTGCACTTGCCAAGGAGCCCAGGTTTCACAAGAAGACAAGGCACATCAAGCGTCGCTTCAACTCCATTCATGAAAATGTTCAAGATGGAGACATAGATATTTGTAAAGTGCATACGGACCTGAATGTAGCAGATCCGTTGACTAAACCTCTCCCTAGAGCAAAACATGATCAACACCAGAATTCCATGGGTGTTCGATTCATCACAATGTAACTAGATTATTGACTCTAGTGCAAGTGGGAGACTGTTAGAAATATGCCCTAGCGGCAATAATAAAATCATTATTATTATATTTCCTTGTTCATTATAATTGTCTTTATTCATGCTATAATTGTATTATCCGGAAATCGTAATACATGTGTGAATAATAGACACCAACATGTCCCTAGTAAGCCTCTAGTTGACTAGCTCGTTGATCAATGGATAGTCATGGTTTCCTGACTATGGGCATTGGATGTCATTGATAACGAGATCACATCATTAGGAGAATGATGTGATGGACTAGACCCAATCCTAAACATAGCACAAGATCGTATAGTTCGTTTGCTAGAGTTTTCCAATGTCAAGTATCCTTTCCTTAGACCATGAGATCGTGTAACTCCCGGATACCGTAGGAGTGCTTTGGGTGTACCAAACGTCACAACGTAACTGGGTGACTATAAAGGTATACTACGGGTATCTCCGAAAGTGTCTGTTGGGTTGACACAGATCAAGACTGGGATTTGTCACTCCGTATGACGGAGAGGTATCACTGGGCCCACTCGGTAATGCATCATCATAATAAGCTCAAAGTGACCAAGTGTCTGGTCACGGGATCATGCATTACGGTACGAGTAAAGTGACTTGCCGGTAACGAGATTGAACGAGGTATTGGGATACCGACGATCAAATCTCGGGCAAGTAACATACCGATTGACAAAGGGAATTGTGTACGGGGTTGTTTGAATCCTCGACATCGTGGTTCATCCGATGAGATCATCGAGGAGCGTGTGGGAGCCAACATGGGTATCCAGATCCCACTGTTGGTTATTGACCGAAGAGCGATCTCGGTCATGTCTACATGTCTCCCGAACCCGTAGGGTCTACACACTTAAGGTTCGGTGACGCTAGGGTTGTAGGGATATGTATATGCAGTAACCCGAATGTTGTTCGGAGTCCCGGATGAGATCCCGGACGTCACGAGGAGTTCCGTAATGGTCCGGAGGTAAAGAATTATATATAGGAAGTGCTATTTCGGCCATCGGGACAAGTTTCGGGGTCACCGGTATTGTACCGGGACCACCGGAAGGGTTCCGGGGGTCCACCGGGTGGGGCCACCTATCCCGGAGGGCCCCATGGGCTGAAGTGGGAAGGGATCCAGCCCAAAGTGGGCTGGGGCGCCACTTCCCCCTAGGGCCCATGCGCCTAGGGTGGGGGAAACCCTAAAGGAAGAGTCCTAGAAGGGGAAGGCACCTCCTAGGTGCCTTGGGGAGGAGGGATTCCTCCCTTGGCCGCCGCCCCCCCTGGGAGATTGCATATCCTAGGGCTGGCGCCCCCCCTAGGCCCCCTATATATAGTGGGGGGAAGGGAGGACCTCTCACCCCTTGCCTTTGGTGCCTCCCTCTCCCTCTCCAACACCTCCTTCTCCTCCATAGTGCTTGGCGAAGCCCTGTCGGAGTACTGCAGCTCCATCACCACCACGCCGTCGTGCTGCTGCTGGAGCCATCTTCCTCAACCTCTCCTTCCCCCTTGCTGGATCAAGAAGGAGGAGATGTTACGCTGACCGTACGTGTGTTGAACGCGGAGGTGCCGTCCGTTCGGCGCTAGGATCTCCGGTGATTTGGATCACGTCGAGTACGCCTTCCTCATCCCCGTTCTTTGAACGCTTCCGCGCGTGATCTACAAAGGTATGTAGATGCAATCCGATTACTCGTTGCTAGATGAACTCCTAGATGGATCTTGGTGAAACCGTAGGAAAATTTTTGTTTTCTGCAACGTTCCCCAACACCCTGTAGGTCAGTACATTGAATGTACTGGCAAGTCACATCATAAGGATAATGAACCTATTGTACATGCAATTTGGCCGGTGGAGAGCTCTAAGTTTAGTTTTTTTGCATAAAGCTAGTTTTTCCCTAGAATAAAAGATATTATTCTACCACTACTGTATAGCATAGGATGAGTTGGTAAACCCAACTCAATCCATTCCCAAAGTTTCATTTAAAACCCAACTGTTTAATTAAGAGTGAAGAGATCTCCCAGCATTTCCATTACTAGATGCTCAAGTTGTCCGTAACCGGGGACACGGCTAATCGATTAGGTTTTAACACTCTGCAGAGGTTTGCGCACTTTTCCCCACAAGACTCGATCGCCTCCATTGAAGTTCTCGCACTGTCTGGCGTTTGAGAACAGGATGACCGAGACATAGCCTTTCTAAAATGTTCCCCCTTAACCCACGGATAGGCCGGTACACCTACATCATTCTACATCTTCTAGCCCATCCCAGAAGGGGTCACACTATCTACTCAACTAAGCCAGAGCCCATATTGGCTTGTAGCTGCACACGGAAGCTTCTAGACATGAGAATACGATTGATCTCTTTGAGCCTGGGCAGCCGACCACTAGTGGTGTACCACCATGGATTAACCATGCATCATGCATGCTCCCACTGTACTTCGCCACCATTCAAACCAAATACCGCCCAGGTAGTTCATTTACAAGTCTTGGTCCTGATTACTACTTTGTCACTCATGTCTCATGTTCGCTTCCCAAACCACGTCTACATTTAGCGAGGCAAAAATAAACTTACACGGTGGTGACAAGGATGTATAGATCAGACCTACCTCAAATGAACTACTAGGTAACGATAGCCATCTGGCAACAATAAATCCTACCATGCAATCCTACCACAAAAGGACTAAGTGCATAATATAAAACATAGGTAATTGAAGAATGGTCAAATGTGAACTTGCCTGGTAATAGTTGATGAAGATTATATCGCTCTCAGAATATTTACTTAATAGAACTATTCGTCACTCTCCGATGAAAATCTATAAAGTCAACATTGCATCATAAGCAATCATTTCAAAGAACCAAGAAGAACATGCAAAGTAAAAAGTCTTGGAAAAACCAAATGAACATACAACACACTTAACTATCACAAAATATTCTAAGTGCAACACAAACACAGCATAGGCATGTGGTTCAGAATTTGTGACGTGAAGCATAGTGCATACAAGGCATACGAGTAAAACTACTATGGACAGATCCTAAGTGTGTGAAAATGAGTGTGATAATGGTCCAGGTGATAGGGTTTGGCAGCGGTGACATGGTGGAAAAAGAATCACATCAATCGGAGCTATGGTTTAGGAGATATGGCCAATTGAAGTTTGAATTCAAATCTGAATAAAGTTCAAATTTGAATTTGGCCAAAAGTTTTCAAAGTTGGCTTTCTGGATAAAGCTATTCGAGACGAACATTTTGGCGCTGGTTTCATCGAATTTGGATCAACGGTTAAAGAGTTGTGGCTATCCGAAGTTTAGGGGCTAAACTGAAATTTACAGGGACTTGACTGTGAGAGTTTCATTCGCGACCAGGTCCCTGGCCACGTGGCGGCTCCCGGGTGGCTGAGCAGCGTTCGCGACTTAGGCTAAACGGTGAACGGCCACTAAATAAGCAAAACCCTATGCGGTGGCTAATAATAAAAAAACCATCGATTTAACCAAAACCGTCCGGTTTAAGTAAACCGGATTAACCGATCTAAAAAAACACTAAACTAAACCGATCTTAGCGAGAAAACAACGAACAGCAAGAGAGCGGTTCGCTCACTTTGACGACGACGACGTATAGGGCGACGGCGGCGCTGGCTTCGGGCGGTGGCGGGGCGGCGACTGCGGTGGTCCTTGGCGGCGGGGAAGGAGATGGGGAGACCGGGCGCGGCGTGGGCGGCGCGCTGGTGGGATCGGTGGGCGGTGGGGTGGCCAGCAACGAGCTGAGGGAGGTGGCGGAGCTCCGGCGTGGACGCAGGTCGTCGGGGCGGCAATTCCGGCGAGACCTAGGCGGCGAAAACATGTCAACCAGATGCACACGTACTCGGGCAGTAAAAAGAAGTAGTCGGTGGAGGCCGGGGTGGCTCATGGGGGACGAAATCCTCCGGTGAACTAGCACGGCTTCGGCGAGATCCAAGTAGCTACAGCGAGCGATGCGAGAGGCTAGGGACGATGTGGAGTGGCAGAATGGAGAGAGGAGGACGAGGGGCTTTTATAGGCGCGGGGAGGGATGCTCGGGGCTGCGGATATGCGTTATCCGAGCGCAAGGCGCGCGACTGTTGCGGGCTGTGAGCTCGCAAGCTCTATCTGAACGGGAGGAGCGGAGGTTAAGGATGACGGGGCGGGGCCCACCTGCAGCGGGCGCTGCGTGCGAGCGATAGGAAGAGGCGGGTTAGGCGAGCGAGCGGTGGCCTTCGGCGTTGGGAGCAGGCCGCGAGCCGAAACGCGTGGCTGGCTGGGCCTGCACGCGGGTGTGCGTGTGTGTGTGTGTGTTTTTTTTTATAGAACAAAACTATGACAGAGCAAAAATAACAAAAAAATAACATAGGTATATTATATACCAAAATGCTCATAAAAATACAAAGAATAAGATGAACTATTTTCCAAGTTCAACTAAATTCCATAAAAATTCATAAAAGCCAAAGAGTGCTACTGTTGCATTTAAAATCAATAAAAATCATGTTTAAAATATCAAAATGATTTCAAATTTATTTTCTCCTAATTTTCCATTGAAGGGAATCATTTTACCCTTATTTCCATTTATTTATTTTTAGGAGAAAAATAATTTGAATAGGAACTCAAATAACTCCCAATTGGATTTGAATTTGGAATTTCAAACAACTTCAAAGTGACTTCAAATTATTCCTTTGGAACTTCCAACTCTCTTTGTTCAAATATGACGAAGTCATTTTATGAACTCATTGAGTTGCTTAAAGTTTCTAAATTTGAAATATTTCAAAAAGGAATTCAAATCATTTTCAAACCCCTTTTCATTTCTTTAAATGGAAGAAGTCATATCATCTTCACTCTAGGGTTTTATGATGAAATGAATTTGAATTCAGGAAGATCAAAATGCACGATGCAAAGTTTTGGGAAAGTCCTTTTATTCCCTCTCATTCAACTTTCAAAAAGTTTTCAATTTCCAATCATTTTCACACAATCAATCACACAACAATAAAACAAACAACCATAATAATTTATTTAATATAACATTCCAAAATTTAGAATTTTGGGACGTTAAAAAGGATGACTTGGAGTTTACGAAGCTTTCTTGTAACTCGACTTGTCGATGTTGCTTGTAGAAGGCTTTGTTGATGTAGAAGGTGCTGGAGTCATTGAAGCTTGGTTGTTGGAGAAGCCGTATGACTTGAATGAGAACTTGGCATATTTGAAGTCATCTTGCACTTGGCGTTCCACTTTGGTAGCTTGATGCACTAGCTCGATGAGGTTCGAGTATGGTTGGAAGCCGGCGATCTTCTTGATAGGATGGTTGAGTCCATTCAAGAAACGTGCCATAGTTTTCTCATCATCTTCCGTGACATTGGCTCTTATCATGGCAATCTCCATCTCCTTGTAGTACTCTTCAACGCTCTTGGTTCCTTGCTTGAGTAGTTGGAGTTTCTTGAAGAGGTCGCGGTTGTAGTAGGTAGGCACGAAGCGTGCTCTCATGACATCCTTCATTTGCGCCCACGTAGTGATGGGTGGTTCACCTCTTGCCTCACGGCGCTCGATGACTTGTTCCTACCAAATGAGGACATAGTCTTGGAACTCAAGGGATGCCATCACGATCTTCTTCTCTTCTTCATAGTTGTGCAAGCGGAAGATTTTGTCGACCTTCAATGCCCATGAAAGGTACTCTTCGGGGTCGTTACTTCCATTGAACTTAGGCATGGTGAACTTTAGCTTGTCGTAGCGTTGCTCTTCATTGTGTTGGGGTCGGGGATGATGACGCCCATGTTGTTGATGATTGTCAAGCTCGTGTTGCTCTTGGTGAGGAGGGTTGTCGACCTCATGTTGCTCTTGTCGTGGAGGATTCCCATTGTCTTCATGCTCTTGGTGAACTTGATGTCCTTGAGGAGCTTGTGGAGGGGTTTGTCGAGCTCAAGGAGGAACTTGAGGAACTTGACGATGCACGCGAGCTTGAAATCTTCGTTCGTATTCTTCTTCGCGAAGTGCTTCTTCATGTTCACGAGCTTGTCGGCCTCGGTTGGCTACGGCTCGACTTGAATCTTGGAGGGCTTGTTGCGCCTCAAGTGCTTGAGCTTCACGGAGTTGTTGTTCTTGGCATTGAGCCTCGGCATCTTGTGCATCTTGGTGGAGATGCGCTCGCTCTTCCGCTTCATGTTGGCGTTGTTGTTACTATTCTCGTGCTAGCGCAAAAGCCGCTTGGGTTTGACGTTGTCGGTTCTCTTGAGAGTTAGTGTCACGTAGAGGATTGAGGCTTGCTTGATGATCATTGTGCGTGGCACGTCAAAGAGTGTTCGATGTCGGTGTACTTGAGCCAGAGAGGGTGAAGTCGGAGTGTCAACTTGAACGGCTCCTTCTTGAAGAGGGCGAAGTGGAAGAAGAGCGGTTGAGCAACAAAGCACGAATCTCACCCATTCTTGCATCGTTCTCTTGCTTGTGATCGTCGAGCTTGTGGTCGAAGTAGTCCCTTGTACGTTGCTCGGAGAGTCGCAAGTCGGCGGCGAGGTTGTCGATGCGTTCACTCATTGCTTGTTGCTCTTGATGCAAAGCAAGTTGTGCACCAAAGAGGTGGCTCTTGGTGACGTAGGAGTTCATGTCGTCATCGCGCTCAATGAAGAGTGGGTTGGTAGAAGTACTTGGCTTATCCATCATTCCAAGAGAAAAATGTGAGTGGGAGAAAGAGAAGAACGTATACCAAATGTACCTTGACCGAAGTTGAAGGTGGATCAATGATCACTCCAATGTGGAACAATGAAATAGCACAATTGGTACCAATTCTTGTCGGTTTCTCACACCTACACAAGTAAAAGCTTATGGTGGAGCTTGGTTAGGATGGTAGCACAAAATTTGATGCAATTGTAAGTGGGCTTCAATAATGTTGGAAAAGATTCGCAAGTTTGCAATGCAACAAGTAGACCAAGCAATATACAGTACACGGAAACACACACGCAAAAAGATAAGTGGGGTCGTGCAACCAAGGGTGAGCCAAAATGTGGAATCCAAAAAAATGCTCTTGTTGCACAACACTAGAGAGACGCTAGTACGATTGCACAATAGGCGGATACAAGACTTGTGCACAACCTACTAAGCAAAAATGCAACGACTTCTATCCCAAGTATGCTCTATGCAAGGTGTTTCTATGATATGATCCAAGATGATCTAGTATGACAATCTTAATGTTGTATGATGCTATGGTTCTTGCTTAAAAGCTATTTGCTTATCTTTCCCTTTTGCTTAAAAGCTTGTTTGGCTCTTTGTTGTTTGAGCTCTTTTCTCATGCAATGCTTCATGAACCAAGATAGGAATTGTGTATGCGATGACAACCTTGTGACATAAGAGATGATACCAATATATGCACCAATGATGTATGTATGCTATGGGAAGTACGATTACTAATGTGCACAAGTCTCGTTGCCGGCAATACTCAAAAGCTAGTCTTGATGGGTAAGTGACGCAAAGGAATAAGGCTATGATGGCTATCAATGTAATGGCAAGAATGATATGTCCATTACCAAGGTGAGGTTACCGCTTCTTTGGTTCCTTGTCTGTAAGCAAGAAACGGATGACGATGATCAAATGGGTGGCATGAATACCAAAATGTAGTCGAGGTGGTCGTTGTTGATGACGCGTCCATGGCGAAGATGAGCGGCAGTGATGTTGATGTCGAACCATACCTAAATAGCCGAAACACAATAGGACACGGAACCGCAACTCAAATTCTCAAAGCTCGAAGTGGCAAAATGTGTCGGAGAGTGAAATGCATAAGTAAAGGTGGTGGTATGCGGAAGTGGTGATGGTGTATAGCGGTGGGAGTGCGTATGTGGAAATGTGGGGCGGTGGTGGTGACTAAACTAGAAAAAAAATTCAGTTTCGTCAGGGATCGTCGGACGTCCGGGCTGGGCTGGTCGTCCGGTCGTCGGACGTCCGACGGGGGTCGGACATCCGGTGCCTGGGCGATTTTCGGGCACGGGGATGAACAACTCGTGGACGGGGTGGATGAGGTGAAAATCGTCAAATCCGGGCGATTTCGTGGATGGAAAGGGTGGGGAAAGGGGGAAAAAGCTAGATCCACTCAAGACAAAGCAAATCCACGGATCAAATCCAACAAAATTTCAACACACCAACAAATCACAAAAAAAAATTGTGGCTATTTTTGTGGGGAATTTTCGAATTAGGGACAAAATCAACAAAAACTAGGCTAGAAACACAACGGGGAGGCTCCGAAATCGTGATCAACACGGCTCTAGATACCAAGATGATGTAGGGTTTCCACCCTAATCGGTCGATCTTTCATGAAAAGAGCGGATCCCGCGAAGAACACGAAGAACACGAGGGGAAACATGAGTGGAAACACGAGAAATACTAAACCAGCAAGAAATAGTCACAGATATGCTAGATCCTCGAGTACATAAGAGATCACATGATCCACGGTCAACTAGAGACGATACAAAGGTAGCCAGTCTTCTCTGTGAGGAGGTCTTGATGTTCTTCTCTGCAAGGAGGTCTTGAATCCAAAGGGATCTTCTCCGAAGAGGGGTCGTGGTCTCTCTCGTGGAGTAGATCCGATGTGGATGAGCAATGCTCTATCTCTAATATGAGCTAAACCAATGCTAACCCTAGCTAGGAGGAATAGGAGGTCTATTTATAGTCTTAGTGCAAATGGGGGCGAAAGGAGGGGGTACATGGGCCTCGGGCCCAAAACTGGACACAACCAGGTACCGGACGTCCGCTGGGGACCGGTCGTCCGGTGGCTCATTGGCGTCCGGACGTCAGGTGGCTTCTGGACATCCGCTGGATCCGTTTTGTGATGGGGGTGCCAGACGTCCGGTCACTTCGGACTTCCACTAATATTGGCTCGGGTGTAGTGGCGCCGGTCGTCGGGTTCGGGCCGGATGGCCACTCACTGTAGCTCGCCTGGGGCTTCAGGCGCCGGACGTCCGGTCTTGACCGGTCGTCCGGTGGCTGGGACTTCAGGCTCCGGACGTCCGGTCCCGACCGGTCGTCCGGTGGCTGGGGCTTCTTCCGTAGCTCCTCTTCTTCTCCATCTTCACGTCCATCTTACTCTTCTGATTCTCCTTGCTCCTTAGCTTCTTCATGGCTAACTCCTTAATACCTGAGTATGCACAATGTCTCCGTTTGAGGTAGTAGCCATGTCTCATGTGCATCGAAGTGGACTTGTGAGAGGAGAGATGTCACCTTGGTTTCGAGAGCTCTTGCATGTGCTCGTTTCATGGGTCTGCTAGGCACTTGGTGAAACGATGGTAGGTCCATGGGGATGACCTTGGGATGCTCCGCATCACGTTTGTTCCAAAAATAACTCTCCCGAAGGTTTCATTCCATTTGGATTCCGTTTGATATTCCTTTTCTGCGAAACACTGAAATTGGCAAAAAAACTGCAATTTGCATTGGGCCTTTGGTTAGTAGGTTAGTCCCAAAAATAATATAAAAAGGTAAATTAAAGCCCATTAAACATCCAAAACAAATAATAAAATAGCATGGAACAATCAAAAATTATAGATACGTTGGAGACATATCAAGCATCCCCAAGCTTAATTCCTGCTCGTCCTCGAGTAGGTAAATGATAAGAACAGAATTTTTGATGTGGAATGCTACCTAGCATAATTCTCAATGTAATTTTCTTTATTGTGGCATGAATTTTCATATCCGAAAGATTCAAGACAAAAGTTTAATATTGACATAAAAATAATAATACTTCAAGCATACTAACAAAGCAATCATGTCTTCTCAAAATAACATGGCCAAAGAAAGTTATCCCTACAAAATCATATAGTCTGGCTATGCTCTATCTTCACCACACAAAGTATTTAAATCATGCACAACCCCGATGACAAGCCAAGCAATTGTTTCATACTTTTGGTGTTCTCAAACTTTTTCAATCCTCACGCAATATATGAGCGTGAGCCATGGATATAGCACTATAGGTGGAATAGAATGGTGGTCGCGGAGAAGACAAAGGGAGAAGATAGTCTCACATCAACTAGGCGTATGAACGGGCTATGGAGATGCCCATCAATAGATATCAATGTGAGTGAGTAGGGATTGCCATGCAACGGATGCACTAGAGCTATAAGTGTATGAAAGCTAAAAAGAAACTAGTGGGTGTGCATCCAACTTGCTTTCTCATGAAGACCTAGGGAAATTTGAGGAAGCCCATCATTAGAATATACAAGCCAAGTTCTATAATGTAAAATTCCCACTAGTATATGAAAGTGACAAAATAGTAAACTCTCTATCATGAAGATCATGGTGCTACTTTGAAGCACAAGTGTGGTAAAAGGATAGTAACATTGTCCCTTCTCTCTTTTTCTCTCATTTTTTTATTTGGGCCTTCTCTTTTTTTATGGCCTCTTTTTTTTGTCCGGAGTCTCATCCCGACTTGTGAGGGAATCATAGTCTCCATCATCCTTTCCTCACTAGGGACAATGCTCTAATAATGATGATCATCACACTTTTATTTACTTGCAACTCAAAAAATTACAACTTGATACTAGAACAAAATATGACTCTATGTGAATGCCTCCGGCGGTGTACCGAGATGTGCAATGAATCAAGACTGACATGAATGAAAGAATCATGAACGGTGGCTTTGCCACAAATACGATGTCAACTACATGATCATGCAAAGCAATATGATAATGATGAAACGTCTCTTGATGTGCTTGGTTCTCTTGTGAAATCTGGATTCCTTTGCCAAGGCAATTGCACCAGTGTTGTCACAAAAGATTTTCATTGGACCCGATGCACTAGGTATGACACCTAGATCGGATAGGAACTCCTTCATCCAGACTCCTTCATTTGCTGCTTCCGAAGTAGATATATACTCCGCTTCACACGTAGATCCCGCCATGACGCTCTGCTTGGAACTGCACCAACTGACAGCTCCACCATTTATTAAAAACATGTATCCGGTTTGTGACTTAGAGTCATCCGGATCAGTGTCAAAGCTTGCATCGACGTAACCGTTTATGACGAGCTCTTTGTCACCTCCATATACGAGAAACATATCCTTAGTCCTTTTTAGGTATTTCAGAATGTTCTTGACTGCTGTCCAGTGATCCACTCCTGTATTACTTTGGTACCTCCTTGCTAAACTAATAGCAAGGCACACATCAGGTCTGGTACACAACATTCCATACATGATAGAACCTATGGATGAAGCATAGGGAATAACTTTCATTTTCTCTCTATCTTCTGCAGTGGTCGGGCATTGAATCTAACTCAACTTCACACCTTGTAACACAGGCAAGAACCCTTTCTTTGCCGGATCCATTTTGAACTTCTTCAAAACTTTATCAAGGTATGTGCTTTGTGAAAGTCTAATTAAGCGTCTTGATCTATGTCTATAGATCTTGATGCCCAATATATAAGCAGCTTCACCGAGGTCTTTCATTGAAAAATTATTATTCAAGTATCCTTTTATGGTATTCAAAAATTCAGTATCATTTTTGATCAACAATATGTCATCTACATATAATATCAGAAATGCTACAAAGCTCCCACTCATATTCTTGTAAATACAGGCTTCTCCAAAAGTCTGTATAAAACCATATGCTTTGATCACACTATCAAAGCGTATATTCCAACTTCGAGAGGCTTGCACCAGTCCATAAATGGATTGTTGGAGCTTGCACACTTTGTTAGCACCTTTTTGGATCGACAAAGCCTTCTAGTTGCATCATATACAACTCTTCTTTAAGATATCCATTAAGGAATGCAATTTTGACATCCATTGCCAGATTTCATAATCATAAGATGCGGCAATTGCTAACATGATTCGGACGGACTTAAGCATCGCTACGGGTGAGAAGGTCTCATCGTAGTCAACTCCTTGAACTTGTAGAAAACCTTTTGCAACAAGTCGAGCTTTGTAGACAGTAACATTACCGTCAGTGTCAGTCTTCTTTTTGAAAATCCATTTATTCTCTATGGCTTGCCGATCATCGGGCAAGTCAACCAAAGTCCACACTTTGTTCTCATTCATGGATCCCATCTCAGATTTCATGGCCTCAAGCCATTTTGCGGAATCTAGGCTCATCATCGCTTCCTCATAGTTCGTAGGTTCGTCATGCTCAAGTAACATGACCTCCAGAACAGGATTACCGTATCACTCTGGTGCGGATCTTACTCTGGTTGACCTACGAGGTTCGGTAGTAACTTGATCAGAAGTTTCGTGATCATCATCATTAGCTTCCTCACTTACTGGTGTAGGAATCACTAGAACTGATTTCAGTGATGAACTACTTTCCAATAAGGGAGGAGGTACAATTACCTCATCAAGTTCTACTTTCCTCCCACTCACTTCTTTCGAGAGGAACTCCTTCTCTAGAAAGGATCCATTCTTAGCAACGAATATCTTGCCTTCGGATCTGTGATAGAAGGTGTACTCAACAGTCTCCTTTGGGTATCCTATGAAGACACATTTCTCCGATTTGGGTTCAAGCTTATCAGGTTGAAGCTTTTTCACATAAGCATCACAGCCCCAAACTTTAAGAAACGACAACGTGGGTTTCTTGCCAAACCACGGTTCATAAGGTGCCGTCTCAACGGATTTAGATGGTGCCCTATTTAACGTGAATGCAGCCGTCTCTAAAGAATAACCCCAAAATGATAGCGGTAAATCAGTAAGAGACATCGTAGATCGCACCATATCTAGTAAAGTACGATTACGACATTCGGACACACCATTACGCTGTGGTGTTACAGGTGGCGTGAGTTGCGAAACTATTCTGGATTGTTTCAAATGAAGACCAAACTCGTAACTCAAATATTCTCCTCCACGATCAGATCGTAGAAACTTTATTTTCTTGTTACGATGATTTTCCACTTTACCTGAAATTCTTCTTCTCCGCCAAATACTTGGGGCAGTTACGATTCTACTGACCAGTTCCTTTGCGGTAGAAGCACTCAGTCTCAGGCTTAGGTCCAGACTTGGGTTTCTTCACTTGAGCAGCAACTGGCTTGTTGTTCTTCTTGAAGTTCCCTTTCTTCCCTTTACCTTTTTTCTTGAAACTGGTGGTCTTGTTGACCATCAACACTTGATGCTCCTTCTTGATTTCTACCTCCACAGCCTTTAGCATTGCGAAGAGCTCAGGAATTTTCTTATCCATCTCTTGCATATTATAGTTCATCACGAAGCTTTTGTAGCTTGGTGGCAGTTGTAAGGGCATTTTTATTCCTTAGTTGGTTTTGGTGGTTGATGACAATACTTTTGCGGACCAATCATGTGCATCGAATATTTCAGATATATATTGACTAGGCACAAGATGATTTGGTTCCGCTCGAAGGCTATGGAAGACAGCGTTTCTCTACGTTTCTTTTCGGTGGTATTGAGTCGTAGGGAAGCCGTACTATTAAGAGGGGGTCCACGTCAGAAAGGTTGGGTGGATTCATCATGTACACATCTTACTTCGTACCTCCTTTTCTTCTAGCCTTTGGAGCATCCTATGTTTTCCTTGTCTATGTGAATATTGCTCGTGCTTGCTGAACTAGGGCGTGCGGTAGTGTTGCTCCGTAGAGCGGTAGTACCGCAGGCCCTTGCGGTAGTACCGTCCGCCGGTGCGGTAGTACCGCGAGCACCCACGGTAGTACCGCTTCCTGGCAAGCGGTAGTACTATGGCCGGAGTCCAGATGTTGTCACCCTCTCCCTAGTGGGTGGCACCCATCACGGTAGTACCGTGCACTGGGCACGGTAGTACCATGGTATCTGGCTTAGTTCCGCAAGTATGCGGTAGTAAGGGGCGGATGAAAAAAAAATTCATCCGCGCCTAGCGCGGTAGTACCGCTGCTGGCTTATGGTACTACCGCGTCGGGGTTTTGCATCGACTCCAACTCTGCGGAAGTAGCCACGGATGTAATTTATTATATCCGTGCCTTCCCATCTCTGGACAGCCCCTGCCTTGCGGTAGTACCGCAAGGGGGCGCGATAGTACTGCGCCAGCAGTACTGCCGCCCTCTGCCTTAGTGCATTTTGGGCTGTTCTGGTCTCTGCTGCATGGGCGGTAGTACCGCGGGGCCCTGCGGTAGTACCGCGTGCCCCCACGGTAGTACCGCGCCTCTGGTATGGTAGTACCACGTTGCGCAGGTTGAGTTGGTGGATAACGGTTGGATTTGTTCTTCCACTATATAAGGGGTGTCTTCTTCCTCTAGTTGACTACCTCTTCCACCTCCAAGCTCCATTAATGCTCTAAGCTCCATTTTCGCCTGATCTCTCTCCCTAGCCAATCAAACTTGTTGATTTGCTCGGGATTGGTTGAGAAGGCCCCGATCTACACTTCCACCAAGAGAAATTTGATTCCCCCACCAATCCCTAGCGGATCTTGTTACTCTTGGGTGTTTGAGCACCCTAGACGGTTGAGGTCACCACGGAGCCATAGTCCATTGTGGTGAAGCTTCGTGGTGTTGTTGGGAGCCTCCGATTAAGTTGTGGAGATAGCCCCAACCTTGTTTGTAAAGGTCCGGTCGCCGCCTCCAAGGGCACCAATAGTGGAATCACGACATCTCGCATTGTGTGAGGGCGTGAGGAGAATACGGTGGCCCTAGTGGTTTCTTGGGGAGCATTGTGCCTCCACACCACTCTAACGGAGACGTACTTCCCCTCAAAAGGAAGGAACTTCGGTAACACATCCTCGTCTTCACCGGGTCCACTCTTGGTTATCTCTTACCTTTACTTGTGCAAGCTTATTAGTGTTACTGCTCTTTCTTGCTTGTGTGCTCATTGTTGTTGCATCATATAGGTTGCTCACCTAGTTGCACATCTAGACAACCTACTTTGATGCAAAGTTTAATTTGGTAAAGAAAAGCTAAAAATTGTTAGTTGCCTATTCACCCCCCTCCCCGCCCCTCTAGTCAACCATATCGATCCTTTCAATTGGTATCAGAGCCTCGTCTCTTTACTAAGGACTTTGACGTCCGAAGAGTATGGTTGACACCGTAGACGGTGTGGAGGAGCACTCCGGTGTGAATCTGATCTCGTCTACAGGTGATGGGGGAACCTCGGTCTCCCGTGAGGAATTCAATGTAGCCTTGCAGACATTGAAAACCTCAATGACGGCCGAGGTTGAAAGCATGTTTACTAAATTCATTGAAGGGCTTAAACTATCCACCGCACCATTGAAAGTGGGTGATCCCACTGACAAGGTGACGGATGCTAACTCCGACAAGGGGGAAGCTAGTAGTGAAAAGCTCCTTCTTCTAGTGGTAAAAATGGCACCGGCATCTTTGCCCATGTGGAACCACCACTTGTTTATGGTGGACCGATTCCTTCCACTCATTTGAATCATGCCGGCCCTCCCCCTAAGATTGTGAAAAATGAGGACTTTGATTCTTGGGTTTATCGCTTTAAGCGTCATTTAAATCATGTGAATACTAATCTTTGGAGAATCATTGAAGAAGGTTTCTATCCGCATGACCCATGCAACTTCACTCCTCGAGAAGCCGCGGATAATCAATTCAATGAGAATGCTCTCTTCATCATCCAAGTTGCAATTCCACCTGAAGATCTACCTCATCTTCGGCCATTCGCCTTGGCCAAAGATGCATGGCTTTGTGTTGTCTCTCTCTACCGGGGAAGCACAAGCATTCAACGCTCCAACTATGAAGTAGTGCAAGATGAAGCCGATGAGTTTGCTATGAAAGAAGATGAAGGACCTCGTGAGTTTATCGGAGAATAACCAAACTCGCGGTCTCACTCCGAGATCATGGGAGCAAGGACACAGATGTCAATTGGATCAAGCGCAAATTCCTCAAGGCAATGATGCCCTACAACAAGGCCATGTCCTCCGTCATTCGTCAAAGGCCCGACTTCCACACCTTGACCTCAAGTGAAGTGTTGGATGAGTTTGTGGCTATGAACATCTTGGACAAGACCGCTGACAATGCGGTGCTTCTCTCTCAAAGGGCAAAGAAGCCCAACCTTGCATTGAAGGCCAAGGTTTGTGTAGAAGAATAAGAAGAAGAGTAAGAAGAGGAAAGCAACCCCGAAGATACAAAGTATGCCTATCATGAACACATGGCACTTGCTTCAAGGCAATTTTGGAGCAAGAAGAACTCAAGGCCAAACTTCAACAAGAACAACTCAAGTGGCACGAAGAGCAAGCAACGTGTGAGGACTTGCTACAATTGTGGCAATGTGAGCCATTTTGTTGCGGAGTGTCCGTATGAGAAGAGGGAAGACAATGGTGGCAAGCTCATCCGAAAGGACAAAGCCAAGTCTTTCCCCAACAAGAGCAACTTCACCAAGAAGACCCCTCACAAGGCGTTGGTGGTTCAAGAAGAGTACCATGAGGATGATGATGATGATGAAGATGGTGAGTCGGTTGCCATGGCCTCCGTTGCCATTGCAAAAACTCCACGAGTGTCTCTCTTCAACTCACCCAATGAGAACATCACCGCCAAGTGCCTCATGTCTAAAGCCACCAACAAGGTAACCCCCAACATCAAAACTACCATCATTAATAATCCTTCCTTGACGGATTTCATTGATGAATATGAGGGATCCAATGTGGAGGAAAATGAGTTTGATTCCTTTATGGGTAAACTCAAGGGTAAATCCAAGAAGCATTTTGTTGCTCTCTTGGAACAACTTGGTGAAGCCAATGACATGATCGAGGCTCACGAAGATACTATCTCCAAGATGGAGGGGCACAACCGTGACTATGCCGATGAGATTTCGGATCTTTCCAATGCTCTTGAGGAAGAGCGTGGTCTTCGTTTGGCTCTTGAGGAGTCAGACAACGTTGATCACGCTAATTTAAAGAAAGATTTTGATCATGCTCTTGTTGTCTCTCGTGTGCTAAACTCCGAGAAGGCCAAGCTTGGGGTTGATCTTGCTAGACTCAAAGAGGAGTTTGACCTACTTGACATGGCTCACAAGGTCTTGAAGGGTGCTCATGCTAGCCTCAAAGAGTCTCATGATCAACTTCAAGTAAAGCTAACCAAGGAGAAAGACACTTTTCCTCGTATGATGTTAATTGATAATGCAAATGCTACTAACCCATGTTGTGAGCATGTGCATCTTGTTGAGGAGAACGCTAACCTAAAGGTGCAACTTGAGAAAGGTCTTGTGTCTTGCATACAAGGCAAGAAGAATCTCAACGACCTTTTAACCAACCAAAAGGGAGTTGTGGCCAAGGAAGGGATTGGGTACGTGACCAAGTCCAAGAACAAGAAGAAGAATGATAAGGCCAAACGACCTCCTCCTCTCAAGAAAACTTTTGTGAAGGAGGGAGAGGGTGCTAATAAGGAGAAGGAGAAGAACTCCGTGAGGGGTAGTGATGCCAAGAAGGGCAACGATTCCATTCCCAACAAAGCCGGTGACTTTAACCCTTCTTATGTATTGTGTTGTGCTAGAGATGGGCATGTTTATGCCAAATTTGTTGGTTCTCCTTATGAGTACATTGAATGGTCTATTTGGGTTCCTAAGACCCCTGTTACTAACATTAAAGGACCCATTACAAAATGGGTACCTAAAACCAAGCATTGATCCCTTGTAGGTGTTTGCTTCCGGTGGGGGATCATGGTTGCTCGATAGTGGAGCTACTAATCATATGACCGGAAGCAAGGACTTGGTGGTGGACGTGCAAAAGATTCCATCCATGCCCACCAACGTCGAGTGGGGTGACTCCTCGTCCTCTAAGGTATTGGGACTCGGCAAAGTTGTCATTTCTCATGATCTTACGATCGATAAGGTCATGCTTGTTGAGTCCCTTGCATACAATTTACTTTTCGTTCGTCAACTAGCACTTATGGGATTTGCCACTTTCTTTGATATTGATACCGTGGCCCTCGTGTGGAGCAAGACTCTTAAAGTAGCCTTTGTTGGGCATGTCAAGAACGGTCTCTATGTGATTAACTTTTTGGAGCGACCCACTAAGACCGTGACAGTCCTAATGGCTAAGGTTGACGTGGGATGGCTTTGGCATCACCGTTTAGCTCACGTCAATATGAGATCTTTGCAAAGTATTCTCAAGGGGGATCATGTCCGTGGACTAACAAATGTTAGTTTTGCCAAAGATTGTGCTTGCAGTGCTTGTATCGAAGGAAAGCTACATGAGAAGGATCACCCTCCCACGACTATCATCTACTCGAAGAGGCCTTTGGAGCTACTTCATTTGGATCTCTTCGGGCCTCCATCCTTCGATAGTCTTGGCGGTATAAAGTATTGCTTGGTGATTGTGGATGACTATTCAAGATACACTTGGGTATATTTCTTCAAGAGGAAGAGCGAGACCCAACAAACCGTCATTGACTTTGCAAATGAAGCTCAACGACAACACAATACAAAGATCTTGACTATAAGAAGTGACAACGGCTCCGAGTTCAAGAACTACACCTTGGATGAGTTTTTGAGTGATGAGGGAATCAAGCATCAATATTCCGCACCTTATACCCCTCAACAAAATGGTGTAACGGAGAGGAAGAACCGGACGTTGATGGATGCGGCAAGGACCATGGTGGCGGAGTTCAAGTCTCCCTACAACTTTTGGGCCGAAGCCATCAACACCGCATGTCATGCATCTAATCGGCTCTTCCTCCGCGAAGGGTTGAACAAGACTCCATATGAGATACTCACCGGTAACAAGCCCAACCTCAAGTACTTCCGGGTGTTCGGGTGTAAGTGTTTCATTCTCAAGAAAGGTGTATGTTTGTCTAAATTTGAGGCTAGAACTTCTGAGGGCATATTTGTTGGTTACGCTACAAACTCTCATGCTTACCGTGTTCTCAATAAGTCCACGGGACTTATTGAGGAAACGTGTAACGTGGAGTTTGATGAGAATAACGGCTCCCAAGTGGAGCAAAGTGGTACTTGTGATGTAGGTGATGAAATTCCTCCCCAAGCCATAAGAAGAATGGGTGTTGGGCATATCCTACCCACTGAGGAACCCCTTGTGCCTGAAGGAGAAGGACAATGTTCCACTCTAGTGGAACCTTCACCAACCCAAGACCCACACGCTTCTGAAGAGCAAAGTGAAGGCCCTCAACCTCAAGAACAAGACCAAGGGCAAGGTCAATCTCAAGATGGTGTTGTAACATCAAGTGATGCCCAAGGCCAAGTTCTCTCCTCCGAGCAAGTTCAAAATCAAGAGCTTCCTCGAGATCAAGAACAAGCTCAAGACGGCGCTCAAGATGATCAAGTGACCACTCCTCGTCTCACCCCCGAGGAGGAATTGGAGTGTCGTGCCGCCAAGATTGCTTCCAAGCTCTCCACCAAGGATCATCTCATGACAAATGTGCTTGGAAGCTTAAGAAAGGGGGTAAGCACTCGTAGACAATTAGCAAACTATTGTGAACATCACACGTTTGTCTCTTGTGTTGAACCCCAAAAGTTCTATGAGGCGCTCGAAGATCCGGATTAGCTCAATGACATGCATGAAGAACTCAACAACTTTGAGCGCAACAAAGTGTGGAGATTGGTGCCAAGGCCAACGGAGAACCACAATGTCATTGGAACCAAGTGGATATTCAAGAACAAGCAAGATGATCATGGGATTATCATTCGCAACAAGGCTCGTTTGGTATCACAAGGCTACTCCCAAGTCAAGGGTATCGACTACGGTGAAACCTTTGCCCCCGTTGCTCGTCTTGAATCCATTCGCATGTTGATTGCATACGCTTCTCATCATAACTTTAAGTTACAACAAATGGATGTGAAGAGTGCTTTCCTTAATGGTCCGGTTAATGAATTGGTATATGTCAAGCAACCCCCTGGGTTCGAGGATCCCTACTTTCCCGATCATGTGTATCAACTCGATAAGGCACTCTATGGCCTTAAACAAGCCCCACGTGCGTGGTATGACCACCTTACCGAGTTGTTACAACACCGTGGTTTTGAAGTTGGGATAATCGACCCCACTCTTTTTACTAAGAAGGTCAAAGGGGAGTTGTTTGTGTGCCAATTATATGTTGATGATATTATCTTTGGTTCCCCTAACAAATCTTTCAATGAGGAATTTGCCGCTCTCATGACCTCAAAGTTCGAGATGTCTTCCATGGGAGAGTTGAAGTTCTTTCTCGGGTTCAAAGTGAAGCAAAGGAGAGAAGGAACCTTCATCAACCAAGCCAAATACACTCAAGACATGCTCAAGAGATTCAAGCTAAGTGATGTCAAGCCGGCTTCCACTCCCATGCCCACCAAGTGCCAACTTGACATTGATCCCAATGGTAAAGCGGTGGATCAAAAGGTATATCGCTCCATGATTGGCTCCTTGCTTTACCTTTGTGCATCTAGACCGGATATCATGTTGAGTGTGGGAATTTGTGCACGGTTTCAAGCCGCACCTAAGGAAAGTCACTTTGTGGCGGTCAAGCGAATCTTTCGATATTTGTCTCATACCCCAAACTTTGGCTTATGGTACCCAAGGGGAGCAAACTTCAAGCTTGTAGGTTATTCGGACTCGGATTGGGTGGGAGACAAAGTGGATAGGAAGTCCACTTCCGGAGGGTGCCAATTTCTTGGTTGCTCTTTGGTGAGTTGGTCTTCCAAGAAGCAAAGTTGCGTATCTCTCTCGTCCACGGAAGCGGAGTATGTGGCTGTCGGTAGTTGTTGTGCACAACTCTTATGGATGAGGCAAACTTTAAAGGATTACGGTGTCATTTGTGACAAAGTGCCTCTTTGGTGTGACAATGAAAGTGACATCAAGAGTTCTCTCAACCCGGTGCAACACTTCAAGACGAAGCATATTGAGATTCGGTATCACTTCATCCGGGATTACATTAGGCGAGGGGAGATCGAGCTCAACTACATCAACACCCATGATAACCTTGCAGATATTTTCACGAAGCCTTTGGATGAAGCAAGATTTCGCGAGTTAAGGCATGAGCTAAATATCATTGATTTGAGCAATGTTGCTTGAACCCTTGCACACCCCACCTCACTCAACTTGTTGTCTAGTCTAGGTATAAGCATGGAAATAGGGGGAGTGTTGTTCTCTCAATGAACTCTCCCTCCCCCATTATGCATAAAGCGATCAACTCTTTCACATTAGCCATTTTTGATGGTACTTGTGCTTCAAAGACGAGTTTTGGTCATGGGCCCAAGGATAATTCTTCGCGGTGCCATACCAATTGACTCAAACATAGGTGGCTCCGGCTACCGCCCTCTCCTTGGAGAGTTTGTGTCTCGTTTTTGGTCAGTGTTGTCTCTTGCTTCCCTTCCTTCGTGTCGAGCTTGCGCTTGTGGTGTCCTATGTGTTAGCTCGTTGGTGTGGTCTTTCGCTTGAAGGTTCAGTGCTTTGGTGTTCTCTCGGTTGGTTGAAACTGCTCTTTCTTGAGCTCACGGTAGTACCGCGACCTGCCACGGTACTACCGCGTGGGGAGCACGCGGTACTTCCGCACCCAGCACGGCAGAAATTTTTTACTGCCGCCTGGGGGAGCGGTACTACGGCCTCAGTGCGGTACTTCCGCCCGGGCGGTACTACCGCAATGACGTGCGGTACTACCGCGTGAGGAGTGCACGGTACTTCCGCACCCAGCGCGGTAGAATGTTTTTCTGTCGCCTGGGGGAGCGGTACTAAAGCCACGGTGCGGTACTACCACGATGACGTGCGGTACTACCGTGCGGTCGAGGGGCGTGGGGGGTTAAGCACGGGCAGGGGGAGTTCTAACTCCCCCATACCCATTCGTCTCTCTCCCCACTCCCTCTCTCTCTCTCTCGCTCAAGAACGGCGCCGAAGGTCCTCGTCGGATCTCCGTCTCCGGCCGCTCTCCTCGGATTCTAACCGGTGGGATCGTTCCCCACCACTCCCTCTTGCCATGGAACAAGGTTTCTCCCCAATCCCTTCCTTTTTCTTGTTCGTCTTGTTGTTTTTAGGTTTTGGGGAGATGCAAGTTGTTCGTGAGATTTTAGGACAAATATTTGCAAGAGTAGGATATAGGAGAGTGGTTTTGTGTAGTGATGGTACTTGCTATAGTTGTCCCGTGATGGATTTGATCGACCGTAGTACCGTGTGTTGACACGGTTGTGCTCAGATCTCCGTGGCCGTTACGGATCTGCAACCGTGCGGTACTACCGCTCTTCAGGTGCGGTACTACCGCGCGTCCGGTACTACCGCCTTCTAGTGCGGTACTACCGCGTCGCTGGTACTACCGCTCCTTGGAGCGGTACTACTACACGTGGCGCAACACACGATACTACCGTTGTCTCAAATCCCTCTTGTGGCACTTCTCACGTGCTATGTCTACTTGTTTCACCCGTTTTGTTGTGGTCTTTGCATTGATCCTTCTCGTGTTTCGTGCATGGCTGTTTTGTGGTGTGTGTTTTAGGTGGTGGCTCAGGTGCTCCAGCTCGCCGCTCCAATCCAAGCCGTAACATGGGATCCAAGCGTATGCGCAACTCAGAGGCAGCAGAGGGCTCCAATGCCCCCCAACGCAGAACCAAGACCACCGCCACCAAAGAGAAGGAACCCACCATGGGTATGGATGAGATACCGCTTGTTGAGTTCATCTCTCAAAGGAAGATCAATCCATATGGAAACCCTCGTGCCAACTTTCGAGGGAATGAGCTATTCTGGACCAAGCAGCAGAATCTCATTCATCTGGATGTCATCAAGGCCAGGAAAAACACCTATGTGGAGGTGAAGTGGATCAACATGCATCACATGAAGCAAGAGAAGCACCGGGAATACTTTGGTGAGGCTTTATACCTAGTGGAGCAATTTGGCATTGAGCATATCATATCATTCCACAAAGACTTTGATCCTGAGATCAATGCTCAGTTCTTTGCCTCAGTGCATTTTCATCCCAATGAGGACAGGACCATGACTTGGATGACCAGTGGTCGGCAGCTGACTGCTACTTGGAAGGAATTCATGACTTTGCTTGGGGTTCCGGATGAGGGGCTCGCCACACCCCAAGGTGTTCGCCCTCATGCCAATTCCGAGCCTGCCAACAAGAATAGGCTTATGCCCTTCTATGTGGAGAAGAAGCTCTCCAATGGCAAGTCAACTTGGGTACTCAACTCTTTTCTTGACATCATGTACCGGATCTTCGGCAACACTCTCTTCCCACGCATTGGGGACAAGGACAAGGTGCATGCCTATCTTGTGGATATGATGCTCCTGTGTGAAGGCACTCTCAACTCTTAGACACTACCACTTGATGTCTCACATATCATGTGGAATGAGCTTCGGTTTGCGGTCTACAACCGCAAGGTTCCCATCTATGGACCTTATATGTTTTAGTTGATCTCGGCAACTTGGGAGCAGCTCTACCCTCAGGATGACTTTGAGGCCCCTAGTTGGATCCGGCATGAGCCCATAAACCTCCGTGTCAAGACTCAGTGGGCCAACACTTCCTCTCGTGCTGATGCTGCGGCTGCCATGGACGTGGGTGCAGATGAGCATGAGGAGGAGGCAGTAGACGAGGATAGCTCTGAGGGTTACACACCTCCCACTTCTGAGCCATCTTGGGCTAAGCACTGAAGAACAAGATGAAGATGTTGTTCTGTATGCAGGCAAAGGGGCAGTACAAGACCCATGTGGCTTCCAAGGAGACTCGCCGCCGCGACAAGCGGATTTTCAGGACCTTTGGCGAGAACATCTCCAGTGGGTCAGAGGAGGATGTCACCCCAGAGGCAGAATGGATCACCAAGCAGGGTTATCACTGGACCGAGTCTGAGGAAGAGTCCGTCCCAGCTGCCGAGTCTGACAGGAGCGTGCAAGTGACCACTCAGCTTGAGCCACCACTATTGTTGTAGGTGTCCTCTCTGCCTTTTTGGCATCTCGATGCCAAGAGGGAGAGAATGTAGGATTTGCGAGTTGTGTCGTTTGCTTTGGTTTGCTTTGGTTTGTGCTTGTGAGACCTTCTATCATATGGTGTAAGACATATGCACTCTATCGTACCGTACTGAGCTTATTCTATCTTGTTCTTATTTCTTTATGCTCTTTCCTTTCTTGCTTAGTTTTAGCCTTATTGCAAGATATGTCATGTCTATAAAATATAGGGGGAGTGTTAATCCTAGTATGTGTGTCGTGCAGTCCAAAGCACTCATCGAGATAGCACACATCTAGGGGGAGCCCGTCTATATTTTAGAGACTTGGGGTTTGCCCTTGCTCTTTGCATTATACCCTTGTGCAAATCCCGTGTTGTCATCAATCCACCAAAAAGGGGGAGATTGTAAGGGCATTTTTATCCCTTAGTTGGTTTTGGTGATTGATGACAATACTTTTGCGGACTAATCATGTGCATCGAATATTTTAGATATATATTGACTAGGCACAAGATGATTTGGTTCCCCTCGAAGGCTATGGAAGACGGCATTTCTCTGCGTTTCTTTTTGGTGGTATCGAGTCGTAGGGAAGCCGTACTATTAAGAGGGGGTCCGCGTCAGAAAGGTTGGGTGGATTCATCACGTACACATCTTCCTTCGTACCTCCTTTTCTTCTAGCCTTTGGAGCATCTTATGTTTTCCTTGTCTATGCGAATATTGCTCGTGCTTGCTGAACTAGGGCGTGCGGTAGTACTGCTCCTTAGAGCGGTAGTACCGCAGGCCCTTGCGGTAGTACTATCTGCCGGTGTGGTAGTACCGCAAGCGCCCATGGTAGTGCCGCTTCTTGGCAAGCGGTAGTACAGTGGCCGGAGTCTAGATGTTGTCACCCTCTCCCTAGTGGGTGGCACCCATCACAGTAGTACCGCACACTGGGCACGGTAGTACTGTGGTATCTGGCTTGGTTCCGCAAGTATGCGGTAGTAAGGGGCGGATGAAATTTTTTTCATCCGCGCCTAGCGCGGTAGTACCACTGCTGGCTTATGGTACTACCACGTCGGGTTTTTGCATCGACTTCAACTCTGCGGAAGTAGCCACGGATGTAATTTATTATATCCGTGCCTTCCCATCTCTGGACAGCCCCTGCCTTGCGGTAGTACCGCAAGGGGGCGCGGTAGTACCACGCCAGCAGTACTGCCGCCCTCTGCCTTAGTGCATTTTGGGCTGTTCTGGTCTCTGCTGCGTGGGCGGTAGTACCGCGGGGCCCTGCGGTAGTACCGCGTGCCCTTGCGGTAGTACCGCGCCTCTGGTACGGTAGTACCACGTTGCGCAGGTTGAGTTGGTGGATAACGGTTGGATTTGTTCTTCCACTATATAAGGGGTGTCTTCTTCCTCTAGTTGACTACTTCCTCTAGTTGACTACCTCTTCTTTCTCTAAGTTCCATTTTCGCCCGATCTCTCTTCCTAGCCAATCAAACTTGTTGATTTGCTCAGGATTGGTTGAGAAGACCCCGATCTACACTTCCACCAAGAGAAATTTGAATCCCCCACCAATCCATAGCGGATCTTGTTACTCTTGGGGATCTTGTTACTCTTGGGTGTTTGAGCACCCTAGACGGTTGAGGTCACCACGGAGCCATAGTCCATTGTGGTGAAGCTTCGTGGTGTTGTTGGGAGCCTCCGATTAAGTTGTGGAGATAGCCCCAACCTTGTTTGTAAAGGTCCGGTCGCCGCCTCCAAGGGCACCAATAGTGGAATCACGACATCTCGCATTGTGTGAGGGCGTGAGGAGAATACGGTGGCCCTAGTGGTTTCTTGGGGAGCATTGTGCCTCCACACCACTCTAACGGAGACGTACTTCCCCTCAAATGGAAGGAACTTCAGTAACACATCCTCGTGTTCACCGGGTCCACTCTTGGTTATCTCTTAACTTTACTTGTGCAAGCTTATTAGTGTTACTTCTCTTGCTTGCTTATGTGCTCGTTGTTGTTGCATCATATAGGTTGCTCACCTAGTTGCACATCTAGACAACCTACTTTGATGCAAAGTTTAATTTGGTAAAGAAAAGCTAAAAATTGTTAGTTTCCTATTCCCCCCCCCCCCTCTAGTCAACCATATCGATCCTTTCAGCAGTGATTGAAGAACTCTGTCAATGACGCTATCATCAGGAAGATTAACTCCCAGCTGAGTCAAGTGGTTGTGGTACCCAGACATTCTGAGTATATGTTCACTGACAGAACTATTCTCCTCCATTTTGCAGCTGTAGAACTTATTGGAGACTTCATATCTCTCAATCCGGGCATTTGCTTGAAATATTAACTTCAACTCCTGGAACATCTCATATGCTCCATGACGTTCAAAACGTCACTGAAGTCCCGGTTCTAAGCCGTAAAGCATGGCACACTGAACTATCGAGTAGTCATCAACTTTGCTCTGCCAAGTGTTCACAACATCTGGCGTTGCTCCTGCAGCGAGTTTGTCTCCTAGCCGTGCTTCCAGGATGTAATTCTTCTGTGCAGCAATGAGGATAATCCTCAAGTTACGGACCCAGTCCGTGTAGTTGCTACCATCATCTTTCAACTTAGCTTTCTCTACGAATGCATTAAAATTCAATGGAACAACAGCACGGGCCATCTATCTACAACAACATAGACATGCAAAATAGAACCAGGTACGAAGTTCATGATAAATTAAAGTTCAATTCATCAAATTACTTAAGAACTCCCACTTAGATAGACATCCCTCTAATCAGCTAAGTGATCACGTGACCCATATCAACTAAACCATGTCTAATCATCACGTGAGATGTGATACGTCTCCAATGTATCTATAATTTTTGATTGTTCCATGCTATATTATCTACTGTTTTGGACATTATTGGGCTTTATTATACACTTTTATATTATTTTTGGGACTAACCTATTATCCGGAGACCCAGCCCAGAATTGTTGTTTTTGCCTGTTTTAGGGTTTCGAAGAAAAGGAATATCAAACGGAGTCCAAACGGAATGAAACCTTCAGGAACGTGATTTTCTCAACAAACAAGACCTGGGAGACTTGGACCCTACGTCAAGACACGAAAGAGGAGGCCACGAGGTAGGGGGCGCGCCTACCCCCCCCCCCCTCAGGCGCGTCCTCCACCCTTGTGGGCCCCCTGTTGCTCCACCGACGTACTCCTTCCTCCTATATACCTACGTACCCCCAAACGATCAGATACGGAGCCAAAACCCTAATTCCACCACCGTAACTTTCTATATCCACGAGATCCCATCTTGGGGCCTGTTCCGGAGCTCCGCCGGAGGGGGCATCGATCACAGAGGGCTTCTACATCAACACCATAGCCTCTCCGATGAAGTGTGAGTAGTTTACCTCAGACCTACGGGTACATAGTTAGTAGCTAGATAGCTTCTTCTCTCTTTTTGGATCTCAATACAATGTTCTCCCCCTCTCTTGTGGAGAACTATTCGATGTAATCGTCTTTTTGCGGTGTGTTTGTTGAGACCGATGAATTGTGGGTTTATGATCAAGTCTATATATGAATAATATTTGAATCTTCTCTGAATTCTTTTATGTATGATTGGTTATCTTTGCAAGTCTCTTCGAATTATCAGTTTGGTTTGGCCTACTAGATTGATCTTTCTTGCAATGGGAGAAGTGCTTAGCTTTGGATTCAATCTTGCGGTGTCCTTTCCCAGTGACAGTAGGGGCAGCAAGGCACGTATTGTATTGTTGCCATCGAGGATAACAAGATGGGGTTTTCTTAATATTGCATGAGTCTATCCCTCTACATCATGTCATCTTGCTTAAGGCGTTACTCTATTTTTAACTTAATACTCTAGATGCATGCTGGATAGCGGTCGATGAGTGGAGTAATAGTAGTAGATGCAGGCAGGAGTCGGTCTACTTGTCTCGGACGTGATGCCTATATACATGATCATACCTAGATATTCTCATAACTATGCTCAATTTTGTCAATTGCTCAACAGTAATTTGTTCACCCACCGTAGAATACTTATGCTCTCGAGAGAAGCCACTAGTGAAACCTATGGCCCCTGGGTCTATCTTTATCATATTGATCTCCTACTACTTAGTTATTTCCTTTGCTATTTACTTTGCCTTTATTTTACTTTGCATCTTTATCATAAAAATACCGAAAATATTATGTTATCATATCTATCAGATCTCACTCTCGTAAGTGGCCTTATAGGGATTGACAACCCCTATTTGCGTTGGTTGCGAGGATTTATTTATTTTGTGCAGGTATGAGGGACTCGCGTGTAGCCTCCTACTGGATTGATACCTTGGTTCTCAAAAACTGAGGGAAATACTTACGCTACTTTGCTGCATCATCCCTTCCTCTTCGGGGAAAACCAACACAGTGCTCAAGAGGTAGCAAGAAGGATTTCTGGCGCCGTTGCCGGGGAGGTCTACGCAAAAGTCAACATACCAAGTACCCATCACATACCCTTATCTCCCGCGTTACATTATTTGCCATTTACCTCTCGTTTTCCTCTCCCCCACTTCACCCTTGCCATTTATTCGCCCTCTCTCTCTCTATCCTCCCTCTCTTTCCCTATTTGCCTCTTTTTCGGCTTGCCTTTTGTTTGCTTGTGTGTTAGTTTGCTTGCTTGTCACGATGGCTCAAGATAATACTAAATTGTGTGACTTCACCAATACCAAAAATAATGATTTTATTAGCACTCCGATTGCTCCTCTTACCGATGTTGAATCTTGTGAAATTAATACTGCTTTGCTGAATCTTGTGATGAAAGATCCGTTTTCCGGCCTTCCTAGTGAAGATGCCGCTACCCATCTAAATAGCTTCGTTGATTTGTGTGACATGCAAAAGAAGAAAGATGTGGATAATGATATTGTTAAATTGAAGCTATTTACTTTTTCGCTTAGAGATCGTGCTAAATCTTGGTTTCCGTCTTTGCCTAAAAATAGTATTGATTCATGGAATAAGTGCAAAGATGCTTTTATCTCTAAGTATTTTCCTCCCGCTAAGATCATCTCTCTTAGAAACGATATTATGAATTTTAAGAAACTTGATCATGAACATGTTGCACAAGCTTGGGAGAGAATGAAATTAATGATACATAATTGCCCTACTCATAGTTTAAATTTGTGGATGATTATACAAAAATTTTATGCCAGATTGAATTTTGCTTCTAGAAATCTTTTAGATTCGGCCGCTGGAGGCACTTTTATGGAAATCACTTTAGGATAAGCTACTAAACTCCTAGATAATATTATGGTTAATTATTCTCAATGGCATACTGAAAGATCTACTAATAAAAAGGTGCATGCGATAGAAGGAATTAATGTTTTGAGTGGAAAGATGGATGAACTTATGAAATTATTTGCTAATAAGAGCGTTTCTTCTGATCCTAATGATATGCCCTTGTCTACTTTGATTGAGAATAATAATGAATCTATGGATGTGAATTTTGTTGGTAGGAACAATTTTGGTAACAACGCGTATAGAGGAAATTTCAATCCTAGGCCTTATCCTAGTAATACCTCTAATAATTATGGAATTCCTACAACAATTCTTATGAAAATTATAATAATATGCCCTCTAATTTTGAATCTAATATTAAAGAATTTATTACTTCGCAAAATAATTTTAATGCCATGATTGAAGAAAAATTGCTTAAGATTGATGACTTGGCTAGGAACGTTGATAGAATTGCTCTTGATGTTGATTCTTTGGAACTTAGATCTATTCCTCATAAGCATGATATCAATGAGTCTCTCAAAGCCATGAGAATTTCCATTGATGAGTGCAAAGAAAGAACCGCTAGGATGCGTGCTAAGAAAGATGCCTTTATAAGAGCGTGTTCTTTTACTTCCTATGAAAATAATGATGAAGATCTAAAAGTTATTGATGTGTCCCCTATTAAATCTTTGTTTTGCAATGTGAATCTTGATAATGACAGGATTGAATATGATCCACCTCTACCTAGAAGACGTTCCAAGAATTCGGAATTTGTTGATCTTGATGGTAAATTTGATAAAACTGGGATTGAAGAAATTAAAACCCTAGATGTTGCTAAACCCACTATTATGGATTTCAAGGAATTTAACTATGAAAATTACTCTTTGATTGATTGTATTTCCTTGTTGCAATCCGTGCTAAATTCTCCTCATGCTTATAGTCAAAATAAAGTGTTTACTAAACATATCGTGATGCCTTTATGTAATGTTATGAAGAAAAACTTGAATTGGAAGTTTCTATCCCTAGAAAACTTTATGATGAGTGGGAACCAACTATTAAAATTAAAATTAAAGATCATGAATGCTATGCTTTATGTGATTTGGGTGCTAGTGTTTCCACGATTCCAAAGACTTTGTGTGATTTGTTAGGTTTCCGTGATTTTGATGATTGCTCTCTAAACTTGCACCTTGTGGATTCCACTATTAAGAAACCTATGGGAAGAATTAATGATGTTCTTATTGTTGCAAATAGGAATTATGTGCCCGTAGATTTTATTGTTCTTGACATAGATTGCAATCCTTCATGTCCTATTATTCTTGGTAGACCTTTCCTTAGAACGATTGGTGCAATTATTGATATGAAGGAAGGAAATATTAGATTCCAATTTCCATTAAGGAAAGGCATGGAACACTTTCCTAGAAATAAAATTAAATTACCTTATGAATCTATTATGAGAGCCACTTATGGATTGCCTACCAAAGATGGCAATACCTAGATCTATTCTTGCTTGTTATGCCTAGCTAGGGGCGTTAAACGATAGCGCTTGTTGGGAGGCAACCCAATTTTATTTTTATTCCTTGCTTTTTGCTCCTGTTTAGTAATAAATAATTTATCTAGCCTCTGTTTTGGTTGTTTTCTTTGTGTTTAATTAGTGTTTGTGCCAAGTAGAACCGTTGGGAAGACTTTGGGAAAATCTTGTTGAACTTGCTGTAAAAGACAGAAACTTTAGTGCTCACGAGAACTACTGCCATTTTTATTTGAAAAGTTCTATTTAGTTAATTATTTTTGCAGAAGATTAATAGATAAATTCCTCACGTCCAGAAATTTACTTTTGAATTTTTGGGGTTCCAGATCTTGCGCTAGCTACAGATTACACAGACTGTTCTGTTTTTGACAGATTCTGTTTTTCGTGTGTTGTTTGCTTATTTTGATGAATCTATGGCTAGTAAAATAGTTTATAAACCATAGAGAAGTTGGAATACAGTAGGTATAACACCAATATAAATAAATAATGAGTTCATTACAGTACCTTGAAGTGTTCTTTTACTTTCGTTCGCTAACGGAACTCACAAGATTTTCTACTTTAAGTTTTGTGTTGTGAAGTTTTCAAGTTTTGGGTAAAGATTTGATGGATTATGGAACAAGGAGTGGCAAGAGCCTAAGCTTGGGGATGCCCATGCCACCCCCAAGATAATCTAAGGACACCTAAAAGCCAAATCTTGGGGATGCCCTGGAAGGCATCCCCTCTTTCGTCTACTTCTATCGGTAACTTTACTTGGAGCTATATTTTTATTCGCCATATGATATGTGTTTTGCTTGGAGCGTCTTGTATTATTTGAGCCTTTGCTTGTTAGTTCACCACAATAATCCTTGCTGTACACACCTTTTGAGAGAGCCATACATGATTTAGAATTTGTTAGAATACTCTATGTGCTTCGCTTATATCTTTTGAGTTATATAATTTTGCTCTAGTACTTCACTTATATCTTTTAGAGCACGGTGGTGGATTTGTTTTATAGAAACTATTGATCTCTCATGCTTCACTTAGATTATTTTGAGAGTCTTAATAGCATGGTAATTTGCTTTAAATCCTAATATGCTAGGTATTCAAGAATAAACAAATAAAATTCTCTTATGAGTGTGTTGAATACTATGATAAGTTTGATACTTGATAATTGTTTTGAGATATGGAGATGGTGATATTAAAGTCATGCTAGTTGAGTAGTTGTGAATTTGAGAAATACTTGTGTTGAATTTTGTGATTCCCGTAGCATGCACGTATGGTGAACCGTTATGTGATGAAGTCGGAGCATGATTTATTTTTTTGATTGCCTTCCTTATGAGTGGCGGTCGGGGATGAGCAATGGTCTTTTCCTACTAATCTATCCCCCTAGGAGCATGCGCGTAATACTTTGCTTTGATAACTTGTAGATTTTTGCAATAAGTATATGAGTTCTTTATGACTAATGCTGAGTCCATGGATTATACGCACTTTTCTCACCCTTCCACCTTTGCTAGCCTCTCTAATACCGCGCACCTTTCGAGATATATTACCATGCAACTTTCCACCGTTCTGTTTATTATGACACACTCCATCATTGTCATATTGCTTAGCATGATCATGTAGTTGACATCGTATTTGTGGCAAAGCCACCATTCATAATTCTTTCATATGTGTCACTCATGAGTCATTGCATATCCCGGTACACCGCCGGAGGCATTCATATAGAGTCATATTTTGTTCTAAGTATCGAGTTGTAATTGTTGAGTTGTAAGAAAAATAAAAGTGTGATGATCATCATTATTAGAGCATTGTCCCAGTGAGGAAAGGATGATGGAGACTATGATTCCCCCACAAGCCAGGATGAGACTCCAGATGAAAAATAAAAAAAAGGAAAGAAAAGAGGCCATAAAAAAAGAGAAGCCCAAATAAAAAAAAGAAAGGAAAAAATGAGAGAAAAGAGATAAGGGACAATGTTACTATCCTTTTACCACACTTGTGCTTCAAAGTAGCACCATGATCTTCATAGTAGAGAGTCTCTCATGTTATCACTTTCATATACTAGTGGGAATCTTTCATTATAGAACTTGGCTTGTATATTCCAATGATGGGCTTCCTCAAAATGCCCTAGGTCTTCATGACCAAGCAAGTTGGATGCACACCCACTTAGTTTCTTTTTGAGCTTTCATATACTTATAGCTCTAGTGCATCAGTTGCATGGCAATCCCTACTCACTCACATTGATATCTATTGATGGGCATCTCCATAGCCCGTTGATACGCCTAGTTGATGTGAGACTATCTTCTCCCTTTTTGTCTTCTGCACAACCACCACTCTATTCCACCTATAGTGCTATATCCACGGCTCACGCTCATGTATTGCGTGAAGATTGAAAAAGTTTTGAGAATGTCAAAAGTATGAAACAATTGCTTGGCTTGTCATCGGGGTTGTGCATGATTTAAATATTTTGTGTGGTGAAGATAGAGCATAGCCAGACTATATGATTTTGTAGGGATAACTTTCTTTAGCCATGTTATTTTGAGAAGACATAATTGCTTTGTTAGTATGCTTGAAGTATTATTATTTTTATGTCAATATGAACTTTTGTCTTGAATCTTTCGGATCTGAATATTCATACCACAATTAAGAAGAATTACATTAAAATTATGCCAAGTAGCACTCCGCATCAAAAATTCTGTTTTTATCATTTACCTACTCAAGGACGAGCAGGAATTAAGCGTGGGGATGCTTGATACGTCTCCAACGTATCTAGAATTTTTGATTGCTCCATGCTATATTATCTACTGTTTTGGGCATTATTGGGCTTTATTATCCACTTTTATATTATTTTTGGGACTAACCTATTAACCGGAGGCCCAGCCCAGAATTGCTGTTTTTTGTCTGTTTTAGGGTTTCGAAGAAAAGGAATATCAAAGGGAGTCCAAACGGAATAAAACCTTCGGGAACGTGATTTTCTCAACAAACAAGACCCGGGAGAATTGGACCCTATGTCAAGACATGAAAGAGGAGGCCACGAGGTAGGGGGCGCGCCTACCCCACCCCCCAGGCGCGCCCTCCACCCTCGTGGGGCCCCTGTTGCTCCACCGACGTACTCCTTCCTCCCATATATACCTACGTACCCCCAAACGATCAGATACAGAGCCAAAACCCTAATTCCACCACCGTAACTTTCTGTATCCACGAGATCCCATCTTGGGGCATGTTCCGGAGCTCCGCCGGAGGGGGCATCGATCACGGAGGGCTTCTACATCGACACCATAGCCTCTCCGATGAAGTGTGAGTAGTTTACCTCAGACCTACGGGTCCATAGTTAGTAGCTAGATGGCTTCTTCTCTCTTTTTGGATCTCAATACAATGTTCTCCCCCTCTCTTGTGGAGAACTATTCGATGTAATCTTCTTTTTGCGGTGTGTTTGTTGAGACCGATGAATTGTTGGTTTATGATCAAGTCTATCTATGAATAATATTTGAATCTTCTCTGAATTCTTTTATGTATGATTGGTTATCTTTGCAAGTCTCTTCGAATTATCAGTTTGGTTTGGCCTACTAGATTGATCTTTCTTGCAATGGGAGAAGTGCTTAGCTTTGGGTTCAATCTTGCGGTGTCCTTTCCCAATGACAGTAGGGGCAGCAAGGCACGTATTGTATTGTTGCCATCGAGGATAATAAGATGGGGTTTTCTTCATATTGCATGAGTCTATCCCTCTACATCATGTCATCTTGCTTAAGGCATTACTCTGTTTTTAACTTAATACTCTAGATGCATGCTGGATAGCGGTCGATGAGTGGAGTAATAGTAGTAGATGCAGGCAGGAGTCGGTCTACTTGTCTCGGACGTGATGCCTATATACATGATCATACCTAGATATTCTCATAACTATGCTCAATTCTGTCAATTGCTCAACAGTAATTTGTTCACCCACCGTAGAATACTTATGCTCTCGAGAGAAGCCACTAGTGAAACCTATGGCCCCTGGGTCTATCTTTATCATATTGATCTCCTACTACTTAGTTATTTCCTTTGCTATTTACTTTGCCTTTATTTTACTTTGCATCTTTATCATAAAAATACCAAAAATATTATGTTATCATATCTATTAGATCTCACTCTCGTAAGTGGCCGTATAGGGATTGACAACCCCTATTTGCGTTGGTTGCAAGGATTTATTTGTTTTGTGCAGGTACGAGGGACTCGCGCGTAGCCTCCTACTGGATTGATACCTTGGTTGTCAAAAACTGAGGGAAATACTTACGCTGCTTTGCTGCATCATCCCTTCCTCTTCGGGGAAAACCAACACAGTGCTCAAGAGGTAGCAAGATGGAGTAGTTTTCAATGGTGAACATCAGTATGTTGATGATATCTACTATATGATTCACGCTCGACCTTTCGGTCTCGGTCTTCCGAGGCCATATCTGCATATGCTAGGATCGTCAAGTTTAACCCGAGTATTCTGCGTGTGCAAAACTGGCTTGCACCCGTTGTATGTGAACGTAGAGCTTATCACACCCGATCATCACGTGGTGTCTCGGCACGACGAACTGTAGCAACGGTGCATACTCAGGGAGAACACTTATACCTTGAAATTTAGTGAGAGATCATCTTATAATGCTACCGCCGAACTAAGCAAAATAAGATGCATAAAGGATAAACATCACGTGCAATCAATATAAGTGATATGATATGACCATCATCATCTTGTGCCTTTGATCTCCATCTCCAAAGCACCGTCATGATCACCATCGTCACCGGCTTGACACCTTGATCTCCATCGAACCATCATTGTCGTCTCGCCAACTATTGCTTCTAGGACTATGGCTACCGCTTAGTGATAAAGTAAAGCAATTACATGGCGATTGCATTTCATACAATAAAGCGACAACCATATGGCTCGTGCCAGTTGCCGATAACTGTGTTACAAAACATGATCATCTCATACAATAAAATTTAGCATCATGTCTTGACCATATCACATCAGAACATGCCCTGCAAAAACAAGTTAGACGTCCTCTACTTTGTTGTTGCAAGTTTTACGTGGCTGCTACGGGCTGAGCAAGAACCGTTCTTATCTATGCATCAAAAACCACAACGCGGTATAGTGATTGCGTTTTGATCTTCAGAAAGAACCCTGTTCATTGAATCCGATTCAACTAAAGTTGGAGAAATTGACACCCACCAGCCACCTGTGTGCGAAGCACGTCGGTAGAACCAGTCTCGCGTAAGCGTACGCAAAATGTCGGTCTAAGCTGCTTCATCCAACAATACCGCCGAATCAAGAATCAACTAGTGGCGGCAAGCAATATCTATATACCCACGCCCACAACTCCTTTGTGTTCTACTCATGCATATAACATCTACGCATAGACCTGGCTCGGATACCACTGTTGGGGAACGCAGCAATTTCAAAAAAATCCTACGCACACGCAAGATCTATAATGGTGATGCATAGCAACGAGAGGGGAAGAGTGTTGTCCGCGTACCCTTGTAGACCGTAAGCGGAAGCGTTATGACAACGCGGATGATGTAGTCGTACGTCTTCACGATCCGACCGATCCTAGTACCGAAAGTACAGCACCTCCGCGATATGCACATGTTCGGCTCGGTGACGTCCCACAAACTCTCGATCCAGCTGAGTGTCGAGGGAGAGCTTCATCAGCACGACGGCGTGATGACGGTGATGATGAAGCTACCGGCATAGGGCTTCGCCTAAGAACTACGACGATATGACCGAGGTGGATTATGGTGGAGGGGGGCACCGCACACGGCTAAGGGATAATGATCAACTTGTGTGTCCTAGGGTGCCCCCTGCCCCTGTATATAAAGGAGCAAGGGGGAGGCCGGCCGGCCCTTGTGAAGCGCCTAGAGAGGAGGAGTCCTCCTCCTAGTAGGAGTAGGACTCCCCTTTCCTAGTCATACTAGGAGGGGGAAAGGAAGGAGGAGAAGGGAGAAGGGCCGCCCCCCTTCCCTAGTCCAATTCGGACTAGAGGGGGAGGAGGTGCGCGGCCGGCCCTGGCCGTCCCTCTCTCTCTCCACTAAGGCCCATGTGGCCCATTAGTTCCCCCGGGGGGTTCCGGTAACCCTCCGGCACTCCGGTTTTCTCCGAAATCACCCGGAACACTTCCGGTGTATGAATATAGCCGTCCAATATATCAATCTTTATGCCTCGACCATTTCGAGACTCCTTGTCATGTCCGTGATCATATCCGGGACTCCGAACTACCTTCAGTACATCAAAACACATAAACTCATAATACCGATCGTTACCGAACATTAAGCGTGCGGACCCTACGGGTTCAAGAACTATGTAGACATGACCGAGACTCATCTTCGGTCAATAACCAACAGCGGAACCTGGATGCTCATATTGGTTCCTACATATTCTATGAAGATCTTTATCGGTCAAACCGCATAACGATATACGTTGTTCCCTCTGTCATTGGTATGTTACTTGCCCGAGATTCGATCGTCGGTATCTCAATACCTAGTTCAATCTCGTTACCAGCAAGTCTCTTTACTCGTTCCGTAATGCATCATCCCATAACTAACTCATTAGTCACATTGCTTGCAAGGCTTATAGTGATGTGCATTATCGAGAGGGCCCAAAGATACCTCTCCGATACTCGGAGTGAAAAATCCTAATCTCGATCTATGCCAACTCGACAAACACCATCGGAGACACCTATAGAGCATCTTTATAGTCACCCAGTTACGTTGTGATGTTTGATAGCACGCTAAGTGTTCCTCCGGTATTCGGGAGTTGCATGATCTCATAGTCATAGGAACATGTATAAGTTATGGAGAAAGCAATAGCAACAAACTAAACGATCATCATGCTAAGCTAACGGATAGGTAAAGTCAATCACATCATTCTCTAATGATGTGATCCCGTTAATCAAATGACAACTCATGTGTATGGTTAGGAAACATAACCATCATTGATTCAACGAGCTGGTCAGGTAGAGGCATACTAGTGACACTCTGTTTGTCTTTGTATTCACACATGTACTAAGTTTCCGGTTAATACAATTCTAGCATGAATAATAAACATTTATCATGATATAAGGAAATATAAATAACAACTTTATTATTGCCTCTAGGGCATATTTCCTTCACCAACCGCGTGTGTAACCATGATGGTCTCTTTTCGACGGAGTTCGGGAAGTGAACACGGTTGGGTTATGTATGAACGTAAGTAGTTCAGGATCACTTCTTTATCACTTCTAGCTTTGCGTCCGTTGCATAGTTTCTCATCTTTCTCTTGTACTCGTAGGTTAGCCACCATATTTTGCTTAGTGCTTGCTGCAGCTCCACCTTATAACCACATCCTACCTATAAGCTTAAATAGTCTTGATCTCACGGGTTTTGAGATTGTTGAGTCCTCATGACTCACAGATACTACCAAAACAGTTGCAGGTGCCGATGATACCAATGCAAGTGATGCCACCGAGCTCAAGTGGGAGTTCGATGAAGACCTTGGCCGTTACTATGTTTCCTTTTTGGACGATCAGTAGTGGTGCCCAGTTGGGACGATCGGGATTTAGCATTTGGGGTTGTCTTCTTTTCATTTGGTTCCGTCCATAGTCGGACCTTGTGTGTACTCTGACTAATGTAGGAATAATTTGATAATTGTGTGACGTGGCGATTGTAAGCCAACTATTTACTTCCTTGTTTATTACATGGGATTGTGTGAAGATGACCCTTCTTGCGACAATACCGAAATGCGGTTATGCCTCTAAGTCCTGCCTTGACACATGGCAGATATAGCCGCATCTTGGGCATTAAAAAGCATTAGGAAAGTAAGTACAGGTTGTTGCAACAAAGTTGTCGTGTGAATCGTGGATCATTGCACATGTACTTCCTGCTCCCCCTCACTTTGAAAGGAAGCATCTACATTAAGTTTTAGATGCCCCACTGATAACCCACAAGTATAGGGGATTGCTACCTCTTGAGCTTGCGTTGATTTTCCTTTGAAGAGGAAAGGGTGATGCAACAAAGTAGAGTAAGTATTTCCCTCAGTTTTGAGAACCAATGTATCAATTTAGTAGGAGACAACGCACAAGCCACCGAATACCTGCACAAAAAAACACCAACTTGCACCCAACGCGATAAAGGGGTTGCCAATCCCTTCACGGTTATTTGCAAAGTGAGATCTAATATAGATGGATAAACGGTAAAGTAATATTTTTGGTATTTTAGGTTTATGGAGCGGAAAGTAAAAGATTGCAAAGAAAGTAAATAGTAAACTAAAATTGTAGATCGCAAACTTATATGATGGAAAGTAGACCCGGGGGCCATAGGTTTCACTAGAGGCTTCTCTCAAGATAGAAAATATTATGGGGGGTGAACAAACTACTGTCAAGCAATTGATAGAAAAGCGCATAATTATGACGATATCTAAGGCAATGATCATGAATATAGGCATCACGTCTGTATCAAGTAGACCGACTCCTGCCTGCATCTAGAGTATTAAGTTCATAGAATAGAGTAACGCACTAAGTAATATGGCATGATGTAGCGGGATAAACTCAAGCAATATGATGAAAACCCCATCTTGTTATCCACGATGGCAACAATACAATACGTGTTGGTTCCCCTTCTGTCACTAGGATCGAGCACCGCAAGATTGAACCTAAAGCTAAGTACTTCTCCCATTGCAAGAAAAACCAATCTAGTTGGCCAAACCAAATCGATAGTTCAAAAATACTTGCAAAGATATCAAATCATGCATATAAGAATTCAGAGGAGATTCATATAATATTCATAGATAAGCTGATCATAAATCCACAATTCATTGGATCCCGGCAAACACACCGCAAAAGAGTATTACATCGAATAGATCTCCAAGAACATCAAGGAGAACATGGTATTAAGAATCAAAGAGAGAGAATAAGCCATCTGGCTACTAGCTATGGACATGTAGGTCTGTGGTAAACTACTCACGCTTCATCGAAGAGGCAATGGTATTGATGTAGAAGCCCACCATGATTGAATCCCCCTCCGGCAGTATGCCGGAAAAGGCCCCTAGATGGGATCTCATAGGTACAGAAGGTTGCGACGGTGGAAAAGTTGTTTCGTGGCTCCCCTGGAAGGTTTTGGGATATTTGAGAATATATAGGCAGAATAAATAGGTCGGTGGAATCATGAGGGGCCCACAAGGGTGGGGGCGCGCCCTACCCCCCTAGGCGCACCTCCCGACCTTGTGGCCGCCTCGTGGCTTTCCTGACGTGCACTCCAAGACCTCTCGATGTCTTCCGGTCCAAGAAAAATCATCGCAAAAGTTTCATTCCATTTGGACTCCATTTGGTATTCCTTTTCTGTGAAACTCTAAAACAAGGAAAAACAGGAACTGGCACTGGGCTCTAGGTTAATAGGTTAGTCCCAAAAATAATATAAAATAGCATATTTATGCATATAAAACATCCAAAACATATAATATAATAGCATGGAACAATCAAAAATTATAGATACATTGGAGACGTATCAAGCATCCCCAAACTTAATTCCTGCTCGTCCTCGAGTAGGTAAATGATAAAAACAAAATTTTTAATGTGGAATGCTACGTAACATATTTATCCATGTGATTTTCTCTATTGTGTCATGAATGTTCACATCCGTATGATTCAAAACAAAAGTTTAATATTGACATAAAAACAATAATACTTCAAGCATACTAACAAAATAATTATGTCTTCTCAAAATAACATGGCTAAAAAAGGTTATCCCTACAAAATCATATAGTCTGGCTATGCTTCATCTTCATCACACAAAATATTCAAATCATGCACAACCCCGATGACAAGCCAAGCAATTGTTTCATACTTATGATGTTCTCAAACTTTTTCAACTTTCACGCAATACATGAGCGTGAGCCATGGACATAGCACTATAGGTGGAATAGAAGGTGGTTGTGGAGAAGACAAAAAATAAAGAGATAGTCTCACATCAACTAGGCGTATCAATGGGCTATGGATATGCCCATCAATAGATATCAATGTGAGTGAGTAGGGATTGCCATGCAACGGATGCACTAGAGCTATAAGTTTATGAAAGCTCAAAAAGAAAACCAAGTGGGTATGCATCCAACTTGCTTGATCATGAAGACCTAGGGCATTTTGAGGAAGCCCATCGTTGGAATATACAAGCCCAGTTTTGAAGAAGTTCAAAATGGACCAGTCAAAGAAAGGGTTCTTGCCTATGTTGCAAGGTGTGAAATTGAGTCAGACTCAAAGTCCAACCACGACAGAAGATAGAGAGAGAATGAAAGTCATTCCCTATGCCTTAGCCATAGGATCTATAATGTATGTCATGTTGTGTACCAAACCTGATGTGTGCCTTGCCATAAGTTTGGCAAGGAGGTACCAAAGTAATCCAGGAGTGGATCACTGGATAGCGGTCAAGAATATCATGAACTACCTGAAAAGGACCAAGGATATTTTTCTCGTTTATGGATGTGACGGAGAGCTTGTCATAAAGGGTTACGTCAATGCTATCTTCAACACGGATCTGGATGACTATAAATCACAAATGGATACGTATTTATATTGAATGGTGGAGCTGTCAGTTTGTGCAGTTCTAAGCAAAGCGTCATGGTGGGATCTACATGTGAAGCGGAGTACATAGCTGCTTCAGAAGCAGCGCATGAAGGAGTCTGGAAGAAGGAGTTCATATCCGATCTGGGTGTAATACCCGGTGCATCGGGTCCAATGACAATCTTTTGTGACAACACTGGAGCAATTGCCTTAGCCAAGGAGTCCAGGTTTCACAAGAGAACCAAACACATCAAGAGATGCTTCAACTCCATTTGTGAAAAGTTCAAGGATGGAGACATAGAAATTTGTAAAATACATACGGATCTGAATGTGGCAGGCCCGTTGATTGAACCTCTTTCACGAGAAAAACATGATTAGCACCAAGACTCCATGGGTGTCAGATTCATTACTATGCATGTAATCTAGATTATTGACTCTAGTGCATGTGGGAGACTATTGGAAATATGCCCTAGAGGCAATAATAAAGTGGTTATTATTATATTTCCTTAATCATGGTAAAGGTTTATTGTTCATGCGATAATTGTATTGATTGGAAACTTAAATACATGTGTGAATATATAAGCAAATAGCAAGTCCCTAGTAAGCCTCTACTAGACTAGCCCGTTGATCAAAAGATGGTTAAGGTTTCCTAACCATAGACATGAGTTGTCATTTGATAATAGGATCACATCATTAGGAGAATGATGTGATGGACAAGACCCATCCGTTAACTTAGCATATGATCATTCGGTTTATTGCTACTGCTTTCTTAATGTCAAATACATAGTCCTTCGACCATGAGATCATGCAACTCCCGGATGCCGGAGGAATACCTTGTGTGCTATCAAACGTCACTTCGTAACTGGGTGATCATAAAGGTGCTCTACAGGTATCTCTGAAGGTATCTGTTGAGTTGGCATGAATCGAGATTGGGATTTGTCACTCCATATGACGGAGAGGTATGTTTGGGCCCTCTCGGAAATACAGCATCACAAGAAGCTTCCAAGCAAAGTGACTAAGGAGTTAGTTACAAGATGATGTATTACAGAATGAGTAAAGAGACTTGTAGGTAACGAGATTGAACTAGGTACAGGGATACCGAGATCGAATCTCGGGCAAGTAACATACTGACAGACGAAGGGAACTACGTATGTTGTCATAAAGGTTCGACCAATAAAGATCATCGTAGAATATGCAGGAACCAATATGGGCATCCAGGTCCCGCTATTGGTTATTGACCAGAGAAGCATCTCATTCATGTCTACATCATTCTCGAACCCGTAGGGTCCGCATGCTTAACGTTCGTTGACAATATAGTACTATATGAGTTATGTATGTTGGTGATACGTCTCCAACGTATCTATAATTTTTTATTGTTCCATGCTATTATATTATCTGTTTTGGATGTTAATGGGCTTATTTATACACTTTTATATTATTTTTGGGACTAACCTACTAACCCAAGGCCCAGTGCAAATTGCTGTTTTTTTTGCCTATTTTAGTGTTTCACAGAAAAGGAATATCAAACGGAATCCAAACAGAATGAAACCTTCGGGAGAGTTATTTTTGGAACAAGCGTGATCCAGGGGACTTGGAGTGGACGTCAAGAAATCAACGAGGAGGCCATGAGGAAGGGAGGCGCGCCTGCCCCCCTGGGCGCGCCCCCCACCCTCGTGGGCCCCTCGTGACTCCACCGACCTACTTCTTCCTCCTATATATATCCATATGCCTCGAAAACATCCATGAGCACCACGAAAACCTATTTCCACCGCTGCAACCTTCTGTACCCAAGAGATCCCATCTTGGGGCCATTTTTGGAGCTCCGCCGGAGGGGGAATCAATCACGGAGGGCTTCTACATCAACACCATAGCCTCTCCGATGATGTGTGAGTAGTTTACTTCACACCTTCGGGTCCATAGTTATTAGCTAGATGGCTTCTTCTCTCTCTTTGGATCTCAATACAATGTTCTCCTCGATTTTCTTGGAGATCTATTTGATGTAACTCTTTTTGCGGTGTGTTTGTCGAGATCCGATGAATTGTGGGTTTATGATCAAGTTTATCTATGAATAATATTTGATTCTTCTCTAAAATCTTTTATGTATGATTGGTTATCTTTGCAAGTCTCTTCGAATTATCAGTTTGGTTTGGCCTACTAGATTGATCTTTCTTGCAATGGGAGAAGTGCTTAGCTTTGGGTTCAATGTTGCGGTGTCCTTTCCCAGTGACAGCAGGGACAGCAAGGCACGTATTGTATTGTTGCCATCGAGGAGAAAAAGAGGGGGTTTATATCATATAGCTTGAGTTTATCCCTCTACATCATGTCATCTTGCCTAATGTGTTACTCTATTCTTATGAACTTAATACTCTAGATGCATGCTGGATAGCGGTCGATGTGTGGAGTAATAGTAGTAGATGCAGAATCGTTTCGGTCTACTTGTCGCGGACGTGATGCCTATATACATGATCATGCCTAGATATTCTCATAATTATGCACTTTTCTATCAATTGCTCGACAGTAATTTGTTCACCCACCGTAATACTTATGCTATCTTGAGAGAAGCCACTAGTGAAACCTATGGCCCCCGGATCTATTCTCCATTATATTAATCTCCCGTCAAATAGCTATTTCTATTACTGTTTATTTTGCAATCTTTATTTTCCAATCTATATCATAAAAATACCAAAAATATTTATCTTATTATTATTATCTCTATCAGATCTCACTCTCGTAAGTGACCATGAAGGGATTTACAACCCCTTTATCGCGTTGGTTGCGAGGTTCTTATTTGTTTGTGTAGGTATGAGAGACTTGCGTGTAGTCTCCTACTGGATTGATACCTTGGTTCTCAAAAACTGAGGGAAATACTTACGCTACTTTGCTACATCACCCTTTCCTCTTCAAGAGAAAACCAACGCAGTGCTCAAGAGGTAGCAAGAAGGATTTCCGGCGCCGTTGCCAGGGAGATCTACATCAAGTCAAGACATACCAAGTACCCATCACAAACTATTATCCCTCACATTACATTATTTGCCATTTGCCTCTCGTTTTCCTCTCCCCCACTTCACCTTTGCCGTTTTATTCGCCTCTTTTCCTTTTGCTTTTCTTTTGCCATGGCTGAATCAAAAAGGGCTAAGGGTTCTCTCCCGAGCTTCAGTGCTTTGGATAGTCCCTCTGTTCTTTCTAAGCTCATAAATAATGATGTTATGGAAAGACCTACCGGGGTTATCAATGAGGGTTTGAATAATTTCGATGAAGATGATCCCGGAATTTTTCGTCATTTACTTGATGAGTCTTTAAAAGATGCTTGGGATAGGTTATTAAGGATCCGAGCCAGCTATGTGCCCCAATATCATATCAAAATATACTTGAAAAGCTTTTATGTTGGCTTACCCTCTTCATTCAAGCAAGTTTTAGATTCTATTTTTGAAGAAGGTTTTCTTGTGGGGGATCCCATAGATACCTATGAAAAGATGAAAACTATATTTGGGCACCCCATGAGTGAGAAGGCTGAATCCACCTCTCTTTTGGGCACCCCATGTGCGGTGCCCCCTCTCCCTCTTTTCGTCCTCCGCCCTAAACCGTTGGGCTTGGCGAAGCCTTGTGGAATAGTTTCACCACCACCGTCACCGTCATCATGCTACCAGAACTCATCTACTACTTCGCCTCTCTTGCTGGATCGAGAGGCGAGGACGTCATCGAGCTGAACGTGTGCTGAACGCGGAGGTGCTGTGCGTTCAGTGCTTGATCGGTACGGATCATGAAGGTGTACGACTACATCAATTGCGTTGATAAACGCTTCCGCTTAGCGATCTACAAGGGGTATGTAGATGATCTTGCCCTCTCGTAGCTATGCATCTCCATGAATAGATCTTGCGTGTGCGTAGAAATTGTTTTGTTTTCCATGCAACATTCCCCAACAAACAAAGCAGGAGCAGACACTCAGGACATGCTTTCCTGTAATGATGCTATCAGTTCACAAGCCCTGGCTGAAATACCTTTGACAAATAGAAGCTACACATGGAGCAACATGCAACAGGCACCACTCTTAGAAAAACTTGACTGGATTTTCTCATCTGAGTCCTGGACCCTAAACTACCCCAACACCATTTCTCCCCCCTGGCCAAACCCATTTCAGATCATACACCATGTGTAATCAAAGTGGACACAAAAATCCCTAAATCTCCAATCTTTAGGTTTGAGAACTTCTAGTTAAATCACCATGATTTCAAAGACACGGTCAAGCATATTTGGAACCAGAACATCCAAGAATCAGACAGTGCTAAAAGACTTGCTGCAAAATTCAAGAGGCTCAAAATGGGACTTAAAATTTGGTCCAAAAATATTTCTCAACTTGCAACAGCCATCCAGGATACAAACTCGGTAATTCTCTTCTTTGACACTATTGAAGAATTCAGAAATCTGGCCCCACATGAATGGGAGGCTAGATTGGTTCTCAAAGAACATTTACTGGAGCTGCTTGACTCATAACAAGTGTATTGGAAATAGAGGTCTACGACCAGATGGATATCCAAGGGGAAACTAATGTAAAATTCCTAAAAGCAAAAGTCATAATCAAATTCAGAAATAACCATATTGTTGTACTCCAGAATGAACAAGGTTGGGAACAGTCTGATCATGATAGCAAAGCGACAATCCTATGGAGAGCTTTCAAACAAAGACTTGGTACCACTGTACCCGCCCATAACTTGCTACACCTTGAGAGCCTTATTGAGAAGCGTGCATCAAGATCTAGTTTTGCTAGAGGAGCCTTTTACCAAATCTGAGATTGATGTTGTAGTCAATGAGCTTCCTCCTCACAAAGCACCGGGCCCTGATGGATTTAACACCAACTTTAGCAAGGCTTGCTAGGACATTATTGCGGAAGATTTCTACAGCCTCATTACATATTTCTATCATGGAAAAATTCAACATCCAGAGCATCAATTCCTCTTACATCACTCTCATCCCAAAAAAATTGACTGCCCTATGACTGCAAGTGATTTCAGACCTATATCTCTTCTCAATTGCTTTATCAAGATCATCACAAAGTTTCTAGCAAACAAACTGCAGAAAGTAATCCTACAAGTTATCCACAAGAGTCAATATGGTTTTCTCAAGCAAGGTCTATTCAGGACTGCTTGGCCTGGACATATGAGTACTTGCATCAATGCCACCAGTCAGGGAAAGAGATCATTAACCTAAAGCTTGACTTTGAAAAAGCCTTTAACATGATTGAGTACCAAGCCTTGAGGGATATAATGATAGCCAGAGGTTTTGGCCCTAGATAGATGCAATGGATGGACATGATCTTTAGCTCTGGGCACTCCTCTGTCCTCCTCAACGGTATTCCAGGGAAGCAATTTTTATGCACGAGAGGTGTCGGGCAAGGAGACCCTCTGTCCCTCTCATTTTTGTGCTTGCTGCTGACATATCGCAGTCCATCTTCAATGAGGCAATGAAATAAAAATGAATGATTCCTCTCTTAACATAAGCAATGATTTCCCTATGGTGTAATATGATTATGACACTATTCTTCTGTTGCCTGCATGTCCCTTGCAAATCCAGCAAACTAGAAATCTCCTGATGCACTTCTCAGCCTACACTGGACTCAGGGTTAACTACTCTAAATCAATTCTGGTTCCCATCAATGTTAACCCCCAGAGAACTCATCTTCTGGCTAACATTCTGGGTTGTGCTGCGGGCAGTTTCGTATTTACATATCTAGGGCTATCTCTTGGCACTAGCATACCAAAAGTTCAAGATTTCATCCTTGTGATGCAAAGAATTGAGAGGAGACTCACTTGTCGTTCCACTCTGCTATCCTATGGGGAAAACCGACTTTGATCAAAAGTGCCTTCTCAAGCATGCCAACATTCCTTATGAGCTCTCCCCCCCCCCAACTTCTGTGATTGATCAAGTCAACAAATACATCAGACATTGCTTCTGGAGGAAATACGGTATGGAGGAACAGGACCCTCCTCTGGTTGCTTGGACAGAAGTTTGCAAACCCAAAGATCAAGGTGGTCTTCGAGTTCTTGATGTTGCCACACACAACAAAGCACTACTCATGAAACATTTACACAAGTTTCTCAACATACATGATCTGCCATGGGTCCATGTTCACTTGATTTGGAACACTTACTATCCCAATAGTGCACCCACTGACAGACCAATGGGTTCATTTTGGTGGAAAGCAATCTTGAAATTACTCCCTGAGTTCAAATCCTAGGCCTCTTGCATTGTGGGACAAGGAAGATCTGTTCTTTTCTGGCATGACAATTGGAACAATACACCTCTTAATATCCAATATCCTGAATTATTCTCTTTTGCCATTGATAAATCCATCTCTGTTCGGCAAGTGGCTGAGACTGAAAGCTTTGAAGAAATTTTGTACAGGCCACTGTCTATTCAGGCCTTTGATCAATTCCAAGAAGTGCAATTAACAATGAATCAGACCAGATTCTCCAACAATGATGATACATGGCAGTATACTTGGAACTCTATTAAATTTCCGGCTGCCAAGTTGTACAAGACTCTAATGCAGGGGGGAATGGTTTCTCCTATTTTTAACAAGATTTGGAAGTCTTCAGTTGTCCAGAGATACAAAATCTTCTGCTGGTTTCTTGCACTTGAAATATTGAATACCAGAAACCTTCTCCATAGAAAGTCCTATCTACCATCCTACCTATGTGAACTTTGCAATGAGAATGTGGATGAGACCCCCCCCCCCCTTCACCTTTTCTGGGATTGTAAGTTTGCCCTGCAATGTTGGGATATGACCACTCCCAACAAAGAAAAGGAGATACTTCGGTTCTCTAGGAAATCAACTTGGCTTTGAACGAACTATCCTTTGGTTTGGCTATGAGCATAGTTATTACGAGTTGTTGGTATATCTGGATGCAGAGAAATAACATAATATTCAAGCGTATAAACCCCAGCATCACCTCTTAGAAATTATAAGTCAGGAAAGATCTAGAGCTGCTCAAATATAGAGCTAAGCAGCAACTACATCAAGTTCTTCAAGGATGAATTGAGTCAAGACTAGTCTGATTCTTAATCATTATTATGTTTCCTAAAAAAGGCGTTGGATAGATGGATTCATCCATCACCTTGTAATTTCTTTTTTTTTGTACATAACTGTTTTTTGGGTTATATGAACCTAAAAAAAGAGAGGTTAGTAAAGGAATCACGAGTATGGGGATCTAGCAGTGATGGTTATATGGTGTACTCAGGGAGGGATCCAAAAGTCTACAGTTCATGGCAACAGACATGTCACACACAAATAAATGATTGCGCTATACAACGTTTGATAGAGGAGATGATTACTTTAAACAATAGGCACGAGTGCACACGTTAGATCTGGTCAAATGGGCAGAAAAACTTCATAATCTTTGTCCAATTCGCCGCCATTGTGGTTTTGCTCCTATGTAACATACAATGACAACACTAGTCACGATGATAGCTAATAAGCTCACCATGTTGATGTGCTAAGGTAATCATATCAAGCTAAATTATGGTGCATGTGCATCCAAACACATAAGAGCAACTCTAGTAGACTGTATAAACCGGTACTGCAAAATTGTTTTAGGGTCCCCCTGAAACGATTTTTGCGGGAACTTTAAGGTCCCAGCTGAACTAATCCACCATAGTTCATTCTGTAAATTTAAAAAACCAATTCGTGCTACAAAGTTCACAACACAACCGAAGTTCATATACATAGCTAAACATTGAAACCTAGGGAAGGCCGACTCAATCATCAAGGTCGGGGTAGAACTCCTCTGCCGACTTGCAGCAAGCATGGGTGTAAGCGTGATCCTCCCTTTACGGTAGCAAGCCTATCGACGGCGCCTTCTTCTCCGGCCACCACCACGCACTTTGCGGCAAGGAGCTCCGCATCCGCCGCCCCCCAACACCTACATGTGCGGGAAAAGGACCTCATGGAAGCCATCCCACGCGCGGCCGCGTCATTCCAAGCAAGGTTACACGGCAACAACCCGCCACGCCGGCGAACACCACCAGCCTTGGATTCGCGAGAAACAAAAAGAAACGAGCGACTAATTGCTTACCAAAGAAAGCTAAGGAGACGAGAGGGACGGACTGCGGCAGAGCTTATCCCATACGCGAACCATAAAAAGCCCCCAACCACGTATATATAGCTGACGGGCAGGCTTGGACTGCGTGTAAAGATTTACAAGCAAAATTCAAAAAAATTACAGGCCGGCAAGGATATAGCGTATCTGCTAGATAGTGCAAAACTCCAAAACGCGAGCAACCAAACGATGTGACACAGCCTGGGCACTTGAAACCAAACGAACCGAAACAAGAACCAAACTCGTATGGAAGCATGCCAGTCAATGCGCTAGTAAGGGCCACGCAGATGCACAGACCCTATTGAACGGACTGACAATTGACAAAATCAGTCGCCTGATTTAATGCGTTTACCTTAGATGTTAGCTACAATGTCACGCCAAGCGTCTTATAACTTCTCAATTGAAGGTGACACGCAAAGATATTGTACACTGATCAACATAATCACGACAGTTTCTGATGCATATCAGCAATAGAGGTATTAGTATTGCCAAAAATTGTGCCCACGAAACTCTGCCAACCAAAATGTGTATGCTTCCATTGTCTGTTGGGTGTCCATGTAATGACCAGGAAGGTATTTGCTCCTCAATTGCTTACCCTGTACTTCTGCAAAAGAGTAGGTGTCCGGATTAAATTCCTTGCAAAGTACTCACAGATATATCTAGAACCCATAAGAGTTTGACGTATTGATTACCGTGAGAAAGAGTATTGATTAAATTCCTTGCAAAACACACATTCGAAGTCAAACTGAAAAATGCACTCAAGTATGCACAGCTATGCCTACTGAATAAAATATCACCGACAACATGGTCAAAAAGCAAACGGATATAGTGAAGACGTGTTCTCGTAGCGTTCTTTCCTGTCCTCATGTGTCAACGTGCCTATGTAATTCTTATAACAATTGCGGTTTGTTCCGCTGCTTTGAGTAATATATTCAGGTGGGGACATACCGCCCCCCCCCCCCCCCCCCCCCCCCCCCCCCCCCCCCCGGGCGATTCTCAAAAAAAATGGCTCAAGATACTGATAATGTACTAGAAATCAAAATTCCATTCGTTAGATTCAGGGGAAATATATTAACCCATTGTCAGAATCGGGGGAAATTTATCTAGATATATACCATTTTTTCAAAATGAAACCGGCAACTTGCTGTTATCATTCACTTCAGAGCAGAAGCACAGGGGATGAGGATGAAATAAGTTGCAAATCTTAATGTGTCTGGAGTAAGTTACATAACCAGATAACAGCCAGCATTCTATTTTAACATTCATTCATGCAAGTGGGTACAAAGTTGTACCTTAACAGTATTGAGGAGAATTTTGGCTTCACTGCTGCTGTTGAAGTGGTCACGAACAGGCTGAAAAGTGCAAAATGGTATTAGGCCAAACAAAACTATACATGAATAAATATGAGACATTACAAATTACTACCTCCGTCCCAAAATATAAGATGTTTTTGCAGTTCAAATTGAACTGAAAAAACGTCTTATATTTTCAGATGGGAGTAGTATATCTCTAAAAAGGAACTTGATTGAAAAGAAAACACAGGTGTCCAGATTAATAATTGCATTAATAGGCCACAAGATTGACACCTCCACAATAAAAGTAATCCATCGACACTATTTGCCAGGTATGGCACAAAATATGAGATATGCAGCGACAGAATGATAAAAAAATAACAGAAACCATCTCAGGCATTACAAATTCACAATACAATTTACTAAATTATGAATTATGAAAAATACAGCAGTGGAACAAATCAAAAAACAAACAGAAACTGGTAATGCTCTGAGAGTGCATAAGTTAATGACTCGTGAAAGACTGCACCACCTTACTGAAGAAAAAAAACATGATAAAAACTATTACCTTCAATATTTCATTGATCGCTTTCGCCAAAGCAGGTTTAACGTCGGCAGGATGCAAATCACCCGCTTCATAATCAGCAACAAGTTCATCCATGGTTAAAAATGTCCTGTTTCAAAGCAAGCATGGTTATAACTCCAAACAAAAAAAAGTCAATAGTACAAAACTTTCAACAGAGATTAACTAAGGTGTGTGTGTTTATTCAACCAACACAGATAAGATTTTTAAATTTTTAGTAAGTCCAAGAAAAGAATATTACTTGTTACCACCATTGTTTTCTTTGCGGACAACCTCAAACTTGTCAAACCAAGGGAAAACAATGTACTGGATGTACTCCAGGCACGGATTTTTATCAACAATTTTGGGAGGACAGAAAGCTTGCTTTATCTTCAAATTTACCTGAGCCTGCAATAAATTTGGTTAGGGTACAATATCAGCTTAGGAAAAGGGCAAAACCTTGACAAACAAATTTTGCTCTATAAATTCCAGCTTGATAAATTGATAATATCATGACCACATGCCATCTACAAGATCAATTGAACGACAAAGACAAGTTCTAAGCAAATGATGAACACAGTGCAGACCAGACTGAAGTGGTAGAACTTCTAAAAATACTAGAAATAACATGTCTACGCATATCAAGAGTAGAAGTATTTTTTAAATCGCCAAACCTAACATCCAAATATGCAGGTTAGGGCTTCATTTTCTTGCATGGCAGACAAGGACCATACCCTACAATATCCTAGCCAAGTAATATCTTTCAACATTCAAACATCTCTGGATGAGGTTGTATGGAGTGATTAGGTGGCATAAGCTTTTGAAATAAATAAAGGTTGTTCATGAAGAGAAAATTTAGAACCTCATCATCTTCCATAAAGATAGCCGATGTCGGATCACTCTTTGACATCTTCTCCTGGCCTTCTTTGAAACCGGGGAGCATATCTGTAATTCATGTTAAGGAACAAAAAAAATTATACGACCTGGCAATGACACACTACAAAGGAATTCTAACGACATAACCACCGAGACACATATATCAATATATTAAGACAAAACACACTGCAGAAAAAAAATAAACAACACAGCAGTGGCAGATCAGGATACGATGTGACAGAATAATTGGCTTGTTTTTCCTTTTGATGTCATCGCAATATTCCCTTGCTAACATGTTAACCTTCCTTTGGTCCATACCCAACTGGCATATGTCCGCCTACAAACAGAAACAGATTAGAGAGAATCAATGACAATCTAAAAATCTAGAATAAAGGTATACCACCCTACAATATCGAGTGAAATAGAAATATATCAATAGCCTTACTTAAATTATGTGAATGGTTAAACTAAAATTTTACAGAGCGGTGTCTGCAATATAAATATACTAACCTTCAGGAAGAATATATCAGCACACTGCATGCAAGGATAGAAGATCTGTGCAGCAGTCAATTCCTCATTGTCAGAGCGACCCATAATCGTACAACACCTGTGAAGTAAGGAAAAATGAAATGGCAAAATTATGTTTGAGTTCGAACTTTGGAAGTCAAGAATCATCTGGATGCATATGCAATTTAAATGGCCGTACCTCGTTATTCTTTTGATATTATTTTTCCTGCCAATGTCCATTACAAGTGGCCAGTATTCATTTGCACGCCTATTAATTTCCTCTGAAGACCATAAGAATTCAACACCATCAAGGTTCATACCAGCTGCTTTCCATATTTCAATCATGTAGCGCCCGACAGTCTGGATTTTTTTCAGATCACCACCCATTTTGTTGTTTAGCTGTGCAAACCAGTCTGCTATCCAGATTTTCACTTTGCATCCCGCTCTGATCATCTTGTTAACATTAATTGTCTTCACAACACCCTGTGAATACAATACATGAGAATGTCTATCACCAGCAAGTCCTATCAGGTCTTGCAATCTGACAGTTTGCGCATATTGGCCTCATTGCATCACTAAAGTAACCATTTTCACAATGTGTAGTACTGGCATCATAATAATTGTGGAAGCACATCAAGAATTGCTAAAGGCACGTGTAAGATTAACATTTATACTAGGATGTTTTCATTCTTATTATTAATCTTATGGAACAACAAAGCAACGAAATATGGGAGCGGTAAACTCACTAATCTTTCTAGTTTGACAGAGCCGGAGAAATCAAGGCTGGGTATTATAACCACAACCTACTGGCGCTCCCATACAGAACGACTCAGGATAGTGCTCCTTATTTTCAGGAGCTTTTATTGCTGACTTCTTTCTAGTTTTATTTATGCTACTATTTTGCACACTCTCTCTTTGTTCTCTGAACTAACACTTTTCTTTTGGTTTCTTATTCTTCAAAGACTTCAGCAGTTTAACCAAAAACTACTAGCACAAATATAACCACCCAGTCATCTATAATCAGCACATGCTATTTAACTAATCTGATGCACAATTGCACATATGATTAAGAGTTAGAAAAAAAATCAAAATTCGACTACTCCCTAGTTTTATGGATAGCAGAAATAAGTAGGCTAGGCATACATCTAGTGTAAGCATCCAGCTAGGTAATACCATGCTAAGTGATAACCTTCTTGTTTGGGTATTAAATTAGCTGGTCAACAAAGACCTAGAGTACGACTGTAGACACATATCACAACATGAATGAACATGATAACACCACCCGAACAGGTAACAGCACACTTGATAGTCATATACTGCACTCATAAATTTGGTAACGATGTTAGTTGAAATCCGAGATTCCTGTCCAAGAACTCTTCCTGACAACCGAAGGTATCCTCCTGGATGCTCCTGACCGAGTCGCACATTCGATCCGAAGTTATTAGATGGGAAGGCGGTAAGTTTCCGTCGAACCTGGGCAATGTGCATTCGGCCAGAGGGCTCGAACCCGTCGTAGCAGATAGGGACGGGCTTGTTCTGCAGCAGCCGCTTGAGCTCGTCAGGCTGAATACACTCCTCGCCTATGCTCATCAGCAAGTCGAACCGCTCGTCCAGGCTCAATGCCGCCACGCCCCCCGCGAGGTCTTCGGCGACGGCGGCGGCAGCGGAGGAGGAGGAGGCTGCAGGGGAGGCATCAGGAGCCGCGGAAGGTTCCGTTGATGCCGCGGCGGGGGCGGAGGCCTCTGCGGTGACAGCGGCGGCAGCCAGGGAAGTGTCCATGGAGGTGGCGGCGGCGGCGGGGGGGGGGGGGGGGGGGGGGGGGGGGGGGGGGGGGGGGGGGGGGGGGGGGGGGGGGGGGGGGGGGGGGGGGGGGGGGGGGGGGTGGCGGATGACTGATTTGGAGACGGCTAGGGTTTTACGCGGCTCAGATCGAGAGATGGATCTCGTAGTTCTGCGCAGACGGGGGTCACAAAGACGTGATCCGTACGTTCCCTGAAAAACAAAAAACGTGGCCCGTACATCAGTGTAAGTGGCCGATATACGTGGGCCTAAGCCAAACATGGGCTGTCTTCCCTCGGACTCGTTGTAACGGGGAGTATTATATACTAGTATCACCGGCACATGACAGACTCACCGGCATGCGGTATATGTGGAGCGCCAGATTTATAGAGACATTCACTTATAAACTGTACGATGTTACGATGCATCTGGGTCCTGGTCGATGATAAGATGACACAACAATTGATATCAACCATGGAGCCCGGCGCAAAAAACTGGTTGTTCATATTGATGGAGCTTTTCTCACATGACATGTTTGTGAAACTTTCAGTTACATTGTGGGCGATCTGGGCAGCTCGTCGGAAGACAATCCAGGAAGGTATATTTCAAAGCCCTCATGTGACATACTCCTTTGTCAATAGGTTTATTGAAGAACTTGGAATGATCTCTAAAAAGGAAGAGACAAGGCAAACTGTAGCTCAAGTTCAAGGACGAGCTCTGAGGCCCAAGGCATCACCGACGGGCTTTCACAAAATCCATGTTGATGCAGCAACCCACCAAGGCAGAGGCGGGGCTGTTTCAGCTATTTGTAGAGATGGCGATGGTAATTTTATTGGCAGTTTAGCGTTGGTAATAGTAGGGGTCCAGGACCCAGCTACAAGCCATCGCGGTGAGGGAAGCCCTAGCACTTGCGGCGGATATACATATTCGAAACATGATAGACTCTTCGGATTGCAAGCAAGTAGTTATGGATATAAAGAGCGATTCAGTAGGAAGATATGGAGCGATCATTAGGGAAATCAAGCTCCAAGCAACACTTTTCAATTGTAATTTTATTTTTGAAAGTCGTAGGGTCAATATAGAGGCTCATAAACTAGCCAAGCACTCTCTTACCCTTGGTCTGGGACGTCACATTTGGTTTGGCCAATCCTATGACCAACGATGTATATGTGGTATTTGATGAATAAAGCTTGGTTTTCCCCTCAACAAAAACTAGTATCATGCATATGATACTACATCCGTAATGCATAGTTTCAAATGTTGTTATCATAGAGGACTATATTTATTGCCATGCATGACACAAAGTAGCACATCATTTAATATGATACTCAAGTCTCTCTTTCTTCATTTAATATTATGCACTTCATCGAAATTGCTTAGTTGGCATACATGATACTATGTATGATACTCCCATTACGGGCAGCCTCATAATCCTAAGATATATTAGATTTGCACGCGCAATGTTTTGGCTCTCTCGAAATAGGTTTTCGCCCTGCTTTATAAATAGAGCAACGATCCATATAATCCATGTTCAAACAACACCCGACAGATAATGACTGGGGCCACAGCACAGTCAAACCCAAGAAAGTATAAAAGAAATAAAAAAGAAAAAACCACCTAGTGGCAACCCCATAGCGGCACTACGAGGACGATAGTCAACACGCCGGAGCCAAAAGCGCATCCATCATCAAGCCAAGTCGATCGCGATCACACTGCCTTGAGAGCGGGTGCCAGTGCTGCAGGAAAGTAAAGAATTTGAAGGAGTCAGATGCCTTCCTTAGAAAAACCTTCTCGATCACCATCTTAATCCTAGTCGTCCAAAGAGTTCACGACATCGCCACAAAAATAAGCCAAAATAGGCGGCGATGTCGTGACGGCTGTAAAGCTCTATGTTGGAGAAACTCCGCGAGATTTAGTGCCTCCCAGTCAGGCCCCAACGCCTCGCGGACGTACGTCCATAGTACCCGAGAAGAGGATATGGGTCCCAGTCTCTGGTACCGCACAAAGAGGGCATAGACCATCACCAGGTTCGTGCTGCTTAAGTACCTCTATCCCCGAGGGAAGGTGACCCCGTAGAAGTTGCCAAACAAAAATCTTAATCTTTAAAGGTACGGGGGCTTTTCATAATGGGGACATCCAGGGAGTGGCAAGCGACGGGCAAAGGGCATGGTATGCCATGCTCACTGAAAACTCCTCTGTCGACGCGAGCCGCCACGATACCGTGTCCGGATAATCCGGAAGCACGAGTGGTAGGGCGGCCCGCAGTCTAGTCCAGTTGTTACTCTCGGCTTGTCCAAAGGTGCGACGAAACCTGATGCTCCACTGTCCAGCTTCGAAAGCCGTAGACACTAGGAGGGACGGATCCACACATATCAAGAATAGGCCAGAGAAGGAAACACGTAATGGCTCAGTACCCAGCCAGGGATCCAGTCAAGATTGGATCCCTTTCCTGTTCCCTAAGGAGAAGGAGATCCCTAGGCGAATGTCCTCCTTGATCCTTTGGATGGCTCGCCATAATTGTGAGCCATCCATCCGGTTGCATGCCAAGAGCGGTTCTCCCCTAAGGTATTTCGCCTAAATGCGCCATAAACATAGTCCTCCCTCGCTGCATAAGATCCGCCAGACCCATCTCAACATGAGCGCAACATTCATACGACGGGAGGCAATGATGCCCACTCCACCACGGTCTTTGGGCATGCAAATATCCGCCCACTTTACCATGTGGTACTTTTGGGCGGCCATTGGCCGCCTGCCAAAAGAACCTAGCGAGATCCTCATCGAAGGCACTATGGACGCCCTCCGGTAGGATATACATCCCCATCATGAACATGGGGAGGCTCGCTGGATTGGAACTAATAAGGATCGATTTGCCCCTTTGGAGGTAAACCGCCCTTGCCAGGGCTCGCCCCGAGATGCCACTCACCCCACTAAAGGATCGAACGCACTCGTTAAGATCTTCGAATCTGCCATCGGCATCCCCGAGTAGGTAATGGGGAATGAGGTTAGTCTACAGTTTAGGTTGTCCACAATCCTTTGTTGGTCCTCTGCAAGGTAGCCCAAGATGATGACCTCGCTCTTCTCAAAGTTAATCTTGAGTCCCGACATAGCCTCAAAGCACAGGAGTAGGAACTTAAGATTAACTATGTCGAGGGCGGATCCTCCCACCATAATCATGGTTTCATCAGCGTATTGGATATGGGTGACCCCTCCTCTCGGAATGAGGTGACCAACAACTCCCGAGAGGTGGCCAACCCTCCTAGCTTTGTCCAGGATTCCCGCCAGCGCGTCTACGGCGAGATTGAAGAGACGGGGGGATATCGGGTCCCCTTGCTTCACTCCCGCAGAGGACGAGAAGAATGGCCCCACCTCATTGTTAATGTTAATCGCTGTGTTGCCAGACCGTACCAACTGCATAATCCAGTTGCACCATCTGTCCTCGAAGCCTCTGCGCTGCATGACTAGCCGCAGGAAGTTCCAGTCTAGCCGATCATAGGCTTTCTGGAAGTCCAGCTTGAGAAAGACACCCTTCTGCCCATGCGATCGCACCTCGTGGACAATCTCGTGAAGGGGGAAAATCCCGTCATGGATTTGTCTCCCTTTTAGGAATGATGTCTGAAGTGGGTGATTCATCCTCTCAGCTACCGGCATGAGTCTAGTCGCGCATACTTTAGAGAAGATGCGCTCCAAAACGTTGATAACTGTGATAGGTCTGAATTGGCGAATGTCCGTCGCCCAAACTACTTTGGGGATCGGGGTGATGAGACCAAAATTTATGCACGCCATGTCAAATGTTCCGATGTAGAATTCATGGAACATTGGCATGATCACATGTTTTAGGACATTCCAGAATTTCTGGAAGAAGGCAACCAGCAAGCCGTCCGGCCCCGGTGCCGACCCCGCCTTCATCGAGGCGATCACCCTCCCCACCTCTTCCGGCGAGAAAAGGATAGTTAGTTCTGCATTCTCATTGTCAGATACCCTGTCCGCTAGGGGCCAGAAATCATCCACCAAGGATACCCCACCCCAGGGTTCCGCCGAGAAGAGCCCCTTAAAAAGGTGTAAATATGGGTCCTAATCTCATCCGAGTGCTCGAGAAGGGTGTCCCCTTCCCGAAGGCACGGGATGGAGCACTTCTTGTGCCGCCCATTAGCGATTGCCTGGAAGTAAGCGGTGTTAGCATCGCCTTGAAGGAGCCACTTCTGCCCCCCTGATGTTGCCAGAACAGCTCCTCCCCCTTGAAGATCTCCATTAGGGAGGCTTCAAGGGAGTACCGCCGCAACCAGTCGTTATCCGACAGACCGGCTGAATCAGTAGTCGCGTCCAGGGCCTTAATCTGGTCCAATAGAGCCCCTTTGCGGGACCTCAGGGCAGCACCAAGGTTGGCGCCCCAACCCTGCATAAACTGGCAGGTGGTTTTAGAGAAGTGATGCCAAACTTTTGTGGCACAGAATACCCTTGGTGGGTTATTTGACGCCTGCATCCAACGATCCTGAACCATCTCGACGAACCCCGGCTACAGAAGCCATGATGGTTCCAAATGGGAGCGCCTAGATATCGGTGGAGACCCTTCCCTTGATGTAAACAGTAGGGGAACGTGGTCGGAGCTGATCCATGTGACCGCCCGCAGTGAACATAGTGGGAACATAATCTCCCATTGCATAGACACGAGGACCTGATCCAGCACACTCCGGATAGGGTCCATCTGTTTATTTGTCCATGTGAACCTAGCCCCTACCCGGGCTATCTCATGTAGGGCCATCTCAGCTATGGAGTCGTTGAACATGCGCATACGCCGTCGATCAATGTTGGGCGAGATTTTGTTCGCTTCACGTCTGATAAGGTTGAAGTCACCCGCCACCACCACTGGGGTCATGCAACATTCCACCTTATAATGCAGCTCGGCCAGGAACACCGCCGACTGCCCGTGATCTACCGAGCCATAGACAATGATCACCTCCCAACTGAGGTTCACACGTCGGTCGGTGATGGACATACTAAGGAAAAATTCCCTGCGGTCCATATCCTCCACTGAAAAGAAATCCTCCCTGACCCCCAAGAGTATGCCTCCAGACAACCCAGACGCCGGCAGCCATTGCCAGGAAAATGGGTGTCGAGAGAGCCCCTATAACTCCTGAATGGAAAAGTCATGACGAATCATCTCCTGAAGACCTACTATGTCGATATCTTCCTGCCGGATGTAGTCAATCAGTTGGCGCCAGCGGCCCAGGTTGCCGAAGCCCCTAATGTTCCAGCATAGGAGCTTCATATGGAAACTTTGCTGGAATCACTAGGCCCCTCGGGTGGGGCCTAGCTAGCCCTCCCGCCCAGGGCGGGAATGGGCATTTGTTTCGACGGACGGCCGCCACGCCCCCGCTTAATGGGGGCATCGCCTGTCGTGTCAGCGCTAACACCTCAGACTACCATCGTATGTTCAGAGGGATGGAGTCGCGTAGGTGGTCTTCCCCCAGGGCCCTCCCTACTGGAGGGCCACTTGGGGTGTCAAGCCGGTTGGACGGCCGGCTCAGGCCTGATCCAGCCCCGGGCTCTCTATGCCCAGAGCCATATGGGGTCAAGGCATCCACAGCCCGCTGTTCAGCATGGGCCCGGGCCTCAGCAAGTGCACCATCGAGCCGCTCTCTGGCATAAATGGCCGAAATCTGCTCAAGTCGGGGGCCCTTCTCACCCCGAAACACAATATCACAATCCGAAGTAACGTCGCCAAGGTGTGCCATCGGCACCGAGTCAAGAACCACAAATCGAGAACCGCAATAAGAAGGCCCCAAGGGACTAGAGGGAGGGGGTGGTGTCGTACCTGGAGTGAGGTCGCGTGCTACCACACGCATGGCCGCCATCTCAGGAACCGTCAAGACCCGGCCATTTGGAAGGGTCCAGGACAGGCAGAGACGGGCGCTCTGCCTAGACGCCACAGCCAGAGAAGTCACCACCCGAGTGTGGGGGCTGGGCACGGGAGAGTCGGTGTTGACCATGACCAACCCCACACCCAGTGGAGGCGGCGAAGCGGCCTTGCACAACCCCAAGCAAGGTGGCGGTGGCGTAGCAAGGACCATGGCCGAGGAACCCACGGCTGGCGATGGTGGGGTCCCATGCGAGCGAGAGTAGCACACCACCCCCGGTGAGCGCGGGGAGGACGACGGGCACACATCCATCCCCACACTGTCAGTATCGTCCTCCAGATCCATGGTCGTCAAAGGATCCGGAGAGGTGGGCCTCCCCACCGCAGGTGGCGGCGATGTCAGACCGGTCCCAGTGAGAGCGAGAGCGGCAACCCCGACCCCGCCCCACCCACACGGGTCGGGCTCAGCTGGGCGGAGTCCTGCACTGGAGGGTCATCCTCCTCCTCATATGATGACTCATCAGAGCCCTCCGCGCCCCCATCGTGTCAATCGTCGGAGGGAGCCGGAGGCGAGGGAGGCGGGATCACTCCCGACCGGCTCTCGAGCTCCTCCAGATCGACCTCGTAGGTGAGATGCCTGCCCTTCTTTCCAAAGTAGAAGATCAAGGAAGGGCCATCCACCTCGGTCAACATCAGGCATAGAACCTCGATACGTGCTACCTCTTGAGCAATGCGTTAGTTTTCCCTTGAAGAGGAAAGGGTGATGCAGCAAAGTAGCGTAAGTATTTCCCTCAGATTTTGAGAACCAAGGTATCAATCCAGTAGGAGGCTACGCGCGAGTCCCTCGCACCTGCACAAAACAAATAAATCCTCGCAACCAACGCGATAAGGGGTTGTCAATCCCTACACGGTCACTTACGAGAGTGAGATCTGATAGGTATGATAATATAATATTTTTGGTATTTTTATGATAAAGATGCAAAGTAAAATAAAAGGCAATGAAAATAACTAAGTATTGGAAGATTTAATATGATGAAGATAGACCCGGGGGCCATAGGTTTCACTAGTGGCTTTTCTCAAGAACATAGGTATTTTACGGTGGGTGAACAAATTACTGTTGAGCAATTGACAGAATTGAGCATAGTTATGAGAATGTCTAGGTATGATCATGTATATAGGCATCACGTCTGAGACAAGTAGACCGACTCCTGCCTGCATCTACTACTATTACTCCACACATCGACCGATATCCAGCATGCATCTAGAGTATTAAGTTCATAAGAACAGAGTAACGCCTTAAGCAAGATGACATGATTGTTGGAAATATGCCCTAGAGGCAATAATAAAATGATTATTATTATATTTCCTTGTTCATGATAATTGTCTATTATTCATGCTATAATTGTGTTATCCGGAAATCATAATACATGTGTGAATACATAGACCATAACATGTCCCTAGTGAGCCTCTAGTGGACTAGCTCGTTGATCAACAGATAGTCATGGTTTCCTGACTATGGACATTGGATGTCATTAATAACGGGATCACATCATTAGGAGAATGATGTGATGGACAAAGAACCAATCCTAAGCATAGCACAAGATCGTGTAGTTCGTTTGCTAGAGCTTTTCCAATGTCAAGTATCATTTCCTTAGACCATGAGATCGTGTAACTCCCGGATGCCGTAGGAGTGCTTTGGGTGTACCAAACGTCACAACGTAACTGGGTGACTATAAAGGTATACTACAGGTATCCCCGAAAGTATCTGTTGGGTTGACACGGATCGAGATTGGGATTTGTCACTCCGTATGACGGAGAGGTATCTCTGGGCCCACTCGGTAATGCATCATCATAATGAGCTCAATGTGACCAAGTGTTTGGTCACGGGATCATGCATTACGGTACGAGTAAAGTGACTTGCCGGTAACGAGATTGAACGAGGTATTGGGATACCGATGATCGAATCTCGGGCAAGTAACGTACCGATTGACAAAGGGAATTGAATACGGGATTGATTGAATCCTTGACATCGTGGTTCATCCGATGAGATCATCGTGGAACATGTGGGAGCCAACATGGATATCCAGATCCCGCTGTTGGTTATTGACCAGAGAGTCGTCTCGGTCATGTCTGCGTGTCTCCCGAACCCATAGGGTCTACACACTTAAGGTTCGGTGACGCTAGGGTTGTAGAGATATTAGTATGCAGTAACCAAAAAGTTGTTTGGAGTCCCGGATGAGATCCCGGACGTCACGAGGAGTTCCAGAATGGTCTGGAGGTAAAGATTTATATATAGGAAGTCCAGTTTCGGCCATCGGGAAAGTTTCGGGTGTAATCGGTATTGTACCGGGACCACCGGAAGGGTCCCGGGGGTCCACCGGGTGGGGCCACCTATCCCGGAGGGCCCCATGGTCTGAAGTGGGAGGGGAACCAGCCCCTGGTTGGCTGGTGCGCCCCCCATGGGCCTCCTCCTGTGCCTAGGGTTGGAAACCCTAGGGGTGGGGGCGCCCCACCTGACTTGGGGGCAAGTCCCCCCTTGGTCGCCGCCCCCCCTTGGAGATGGGATCTCCTAGGGCCGGCGCCCCCCTAGGGGCCCTATATATAGTGGGGGGAGGGAGGGCAGCCGCACCTAAGTCCCTGGCGCCTCCCTCTCCCCTCGTAACATCTCTCTCTCGTTGGAGCTTAGCGAAGCCCTGCCGAGATCACCCCTGCTTCCATCACCACGCCGTTGTGCTGCTGGATCTCCATCAACCTCTCCTTCCCCTTGCTGGATCAAGAAGGAGGAGACGTCTTCCCAACCGTACGTGTGTTGAACGCGGAGGTGCCGTCCGTTTGGTGCTCGATCATTGGTGATTTGGATCACGACGAGTACGACTCCATCAACCCCGTTCTCTTGAACGCTTCCGCTCGCGATCTACAAGGGTATGTAGATGCACTCCCCTCTCCCTCGTTGCTAGATGACTCCATAGATTGATCTTGGTGGTGCGTAGAAAATTTTAAAATTCTGCTACGTTCCCCAACAGTGGTATCAGAGCTAGGTCTATGCGTAGTTTCTATGCACGAGTATCACACAAGTTGTTGTGGGCATTGATTTTGTCAATTTACTTGCCTTTACTAGTCTTAATTGATTCGGCGGCATCGTGGGATGAATCGGCCCGGACCAACCTTACACGTACGCTTACGTGAGACTGGTTCCACCGACTGACATGTACTAGTTGCATAAGGTGGCTAGCGGGTGTCTGTCTCTCCCACTTTACTCGGATCGGTTTCGATGAAAAGGGTCCTTATGAAGGGTAAATAGAAATTGGCATATCACATTGTGGTTTTGGCGTAGGTAAGAAACGTTCTTGCTAGAAACCTATAGCAGCCACGTAAAAACATGCAACAACAATTAGAGGACGTCTAACTTGTTTTTGCAGCATGTGTCGTGTGATGTGATATGGCCAAAAGGATGTGATGAATGGTATATGTGATGTATGAGATTGATCATGTTCTTGTAATAGGAATCACGACTTGCATGTCGATGAGTATGACAACCGGCAAGAGCCATAGGAGTTGTCTTAATTTATTTATGACCTGCGTGTCAACATAAACGTCATGTAATTACTTTACTTTATTGCTAAACCGTTAGCCATAGTAGTAGAAGTAATAGATGACGAGACAACTTCATGAAGACACGATGATGGAGATCATGATGATGGAGATCATGGTGTCACGCCGGTGACGACGATGATCATGGCGCCCCGAAGATGGAGATCAAAAGGAGCAAAATGATATTGGCCATATCATGTCACTATTTGATTGCATGTGATGTTTATCATGTTTTACATCTTATTTGCTTAGAACGACGGTAGCATAAATAAGATGATCCCTCGCAATAATTTCAAGAAAGTGTTCCCCCTAACTGTGCATCGTTGCTAAGGTCCGTTGTTCCGAAGCACCACGTGATGATCGGGTGTGATAGGTTCTAACGTTCGCATACAACGGGTGTAAGCCAGATTTACACACGCAATACACTTAGGTTGACTTGACGAGCCTAGCATGTACAGACATGGCCTCGGAACACGGAAGACCGAAAGGTCGAACATGAGTCGTATAGAAGATACGATCAACATGAAAATGTTCACCGATGAGGACTAGTCTGTCTCACGTGATGATCGGACACGGCCTAGTTGACTCGGATCATGTATCACTTAGATGACTAGAGGGATGTCTGTCTGAGTGGGAGTTCATTAAATATTTTGATTAGATGAACTTAATAATCATGAACTTAGTCTAAAAACCTTTGCAAAATGTCTTGTAGATCAAATGGCCAACACTCATGTCAACCTCAACTTCAACGCGTTCCTAGAGAAAACCAAGCTGAAAGATGATGCTAGCAACTATACGGACTGGGTCCGGAACCTGAGGATCATCCTCATAGCTGCCAGGAAAGCATATATCCTAGAAGCACTGCTAGGTGAAGCACCCATCCCAGAGAACCAAGACGTTATGAACGCTTGGCAGTCGCGTGCTGATGATTACCCCCTCGTTCAGTGCGGCATGCTTTACAGCTTAGAACCGGGGCTCCAAAAGCATTTTGAGCAACACAGAGCATATGAGATGTTCGAAGAGCTGAAAATGGTTTTCCAAGCTCATGCCCGGGTCGAGAGATATGAAGTCTCCGACAAGTTCTACAGTTGTAAGATGGAGAAAAATAGTTCTGTCAGTGAGCACATACTCAAAATGTCTGGGTTGCACATCCGCTTGTCCCAGCTGGACATTAACCTCCCGGACGAGGCGGTCATTGACAGAATCCTTCAGTCGCTCCCACCTAGCTACAAGAGCTTTGTGATGAACTACAATATGCAGGGGATGGTGAAAACTATTCCTGAAGTATTTTCAATGCTGAAATCAGCGGAGGTGGAAATCAAAAAGGAACGTCAAGTGTTGATGGTCAATAAAATCACTAGTTTCAAGAAAGGCAAGGGTAAGAAGAACTTCAAGAAGGACGGCAAGGGAGTTGCCACGCCCGGTAAATCAGTTGTTGGGAAGAAGCCAAAGAATGGACCCAAACCTGAGACTGAGTGCTTTTATTGCAAGGGAAAGGGACACTGGAAGCGGAACTGCCCTAAATACTTAGCGGACAAGAAGGCCGGCAACACTAAAGGTATATGTGATATACATGTAATTGATGTGTACCTTACCAGTACTCGTAGTAGCTCCTGGGTATTTGATACCGGTGCGGTTGCTCATATTTGTAACTCAAAACAGGAGCTGTGGAATAAGCGGAGACTAGCGAAGGACGAGGTGACGATGCGCGTCGGGAATGGTTCCAAGGTCGATGTGATCGCCGTCGGCACGCTACCTCTACATTTACCTACGGGATTAGTTTTAAACCTCAATAATTGTTATTTAGTGCCAGCTTTGAGCATGAACATTGTATCTGGATCTCATTTAATACGAGATGGCTACTCATTTAAATCCGAGAATAATGGTTGTTCTATTTATATGAGAGATATGTTTTATGGTCATGCCCCGCTGGTCAATGGTTTATTCTTAATGAATCTCGAATGTGATGTTACATATATTCATAGTGTGAATACCAAAAGATGTAAGATTGATAATGATAGTCCCACATATCTATGGCACTGCCGCCTTGGTCACATCGGTGTCAAACGCATGAAGAATCTCCATACAGATGGACTTTTGGAGTCTCTTGATTTCGAATCATTTGACACGTGCGAACCATGCCTCATGGGTAAAATGACCAAGACTCCGTTCTTCGAAACAATGGAGCGAGCAACCAACTTATTGGAAATTATACATACTGATGTGTGCGGTCCAATGAGTGTTGAGGCTCGCGGTGGCTATCGTTATGTTCTCACTCTCACTGATGACTTAAGTAGATATGGGTATGTCTATTTGATGAAACACAAGTCTGAGACCTTTGAAAAGTTCAAGGAATTTCAGAATGAGGTAGATAATCAACGTGACCGAAAGATAAAATTCTTACGATCAGATCATGGGGGAGAATATTTAAGTCACGTGGTACGCACTTAAGGAAATGTGGAATCGTTTCACAACTCACGCCGCCTGGAACACCTCAGCGTAACAGTGTGTCTGAACGTCGTAATCGCACTCTATTGGATATGGTGCGATCTATGATGTCACTCACTGATTTACCGCTATCATTTTGGGGATACGCTCTAGAGACAGCTACATTCACTTTAAATAGGGCACCGTCTAAATCCGTTGAGACGACACCGTATGAACTATGGTTTGGGAAGAAACCTAAGCTGTCGTTTCTAAAAGTTTGGGGATGCGATGCTTATGTCAAGAAACTTCAACCTGAAAAGCTCGAACCCAAGTCGGAAAAATGCATCTTCATAGGATACCCTAAGGAAACCATTGGGTATACCTTCTACCTTAGATCCGAAGGCAAGATCTTTGTTGCCAAGAACGGGTCCTTTCTGGAGAAAGAGTTTCTCTCGAGAGAAGTAAGTGGGAGGAAAGTAGAACTCGATGAAGTATTGCCTCTTGAACCAGAAAGTAGCGCAGCTCAGGAAGATGTTCCTGTGGTGCCTGCACCGACTAGAGAGGAAGTTAATGATAATGATCAGGGTACTTCGGATCAAGTTGCTACTGAACTTCGAAGGTCCACAAGGACACGTTCCACACCAGAATGGTATGGCAACCCTGTCCTGGAAATCATGTTGTTAGAAAACAGTGAACCTTCGAACTATGAAGAAGCAATGGCGGGCCCAGATTCCAACAAATGGCTTGAAGCCATGCAATCCGAGATAGGATCCATGTATGAAAACAAAGTATGGACTTTGACAGACTTGCCCGATGATCGGCGAGCGATAAAGAATAAATGGATCTTTAAGAAGAAGATGGACGCGGATGGTAATGTTACCATCTATAAGGCTCGACTTGTCGCTAAGGGTTATCGACAAGTTCAAGGGGTTGACTACGATGAGACCTTCTCACCCGTAGCGAAGCTGAAGTCCGTCCGAATCATGTTAGCAATTGCCGTATACTATGATTATGAGATATGGCAAATGGACGTCAAAACGGCATTCCTTAACGGCTTTCTTAAGGAAGAATTGTATATGATGCGGCCGGAAGGTTTTGTCGATCCTAAGAATGCTAACAAGGTATGCAAGCTCCAGCACTCCATGTATGGGCTGGTGCAAGCATCTTGAAGTTGGAACATTTGCTTTAATGAAATGATCAAAGCGTTTGGGTTTACGCGGACTTATGGAGAAGCCTGCGTTTACAAGAAAGTGAGTGGGAGCTCTGTAGCATTTCTCATATTATATGTGGATGACATACTTTTGATGGGAAATGATATAGAACTTTTGGACAGTATTAAGGCCTACTTGAATAAGTGTTTTTCAATGAAGCACCTTGGAGAAGCTGCTTACATATTAGGCATCAAGATCTATAGAGATAGATCGAGACGCCTCATAGGTCTTTCACAAAGCACATACCTTGATAAGATATTGAAGAAGTTCAATATGGATCAGTCCAAGAAGGGGTTCTTGCCTGTGTTGCAAGGTGTGAAATTGAGCTCAGCTCAATGTCCGACCACGGCAGAAGATAGAGAAAAGATGAGTGTCGTCCCCTATGCCTCAGCCATAGGGTCTATCATGTATGCCATGCTGTGTACCAGACCTGATGTAAACCTTGCCGTAAGTTTGGTAGGAAGGTACCAAAGTAATCCCGGCATGGAACACTGGACAACGGTCAAGAACATCCTGAAGTACCTGAAAAGGACTAAGGATATGTTTCTCGTATATGGAGGTGATGAGGAGCTTGTCGTAAAGGGTTACGTCGATGCTAGCTTCGACACAGATCTGGATGACTCTAAGTCACAAACCGGATACGTGTATATTTTGAATGGTGGGGCAGTAAGCTGGTGCAGTTGCAAGCAAAGCGTTGTGGCGGGATCTACATGTGAAGCGGAGTACATGGCAGCCTCGGAGGCAGCGTATGAAGCAATCTGGATGAAGGAGTTCATCACCGACCTAGGAGTCATACCCAATGCGTCAGGGCCGATCACTCTCTTCTGTGACAACACTGGAGCTATTGCCCTTGCCAGGGAGCCCAGGTTTCACAAGAAGACCAGGCACATCAAGCGTCGCTTCAACTCCATTCGTGAAAATGTTCAAGATGGAGACATAGATATTTGCAAAGTACATATGGTTCTGAATGTCGCAGATCCATTGACTAAACCTCTTCCGCGAGCAAAACATGATCAACACCAGAACTCTATGGGTGTTCGATTCATCACAATGTAACTAGATTATTGACTCTAGTGCAAGTGGGAGACTGTTGGAAATATGCCCTAGAGGCAATAATAAAATGATGATTATTATTATATTTCCTTGTTCATGATAATTGTCTATTATTCATGCTATAATTGTGTTATCCGGAAATCATAATACATGTGTGAATACATAGACCATAACATGTCCCTAGTGAGCCTCTAGTTGACTACCTCGTTGATTAACAGATAGTCATGGCTTCCTGACTATGGACATTGGATGTCATTGATAACGGGATCACATCATTAGGAGAATGATGTGATGGACAAAGACCCAATCCTAAGCATAGCACAAGATCGTGTAGTTCGTTTGCTAGAGCTTTTCCAATGTCAAGTATCATTTCCTTAGACCATGAGATCGTGTAACTCCCGGATGTCGTAGGAGTGCTTTGGGTGTACCAAACATCACAACGTAACTGGGTGACTATAAAGGTATACTACAGGTATCCCCGAAAGTATCTGTTGGGTTGACACGGATCGAGACTAGGATTTGTCACTCCGTATGACGGAGAGGTATCTCTGGGCCCACTCGGTAATGCATCATCATAATGAGCTCAATGTGACCAAGTGTTTGGTCATGGGATCATGCATTACGGTACGATTAAAGTGACTTGCCGGTAACGAGATTGAACGAGGTATTGGGATACCGACGATCGAATCTCGGGCAAGTAACGTACCGATTGACAAAGGGAATTGAATACGGGATTGATTGAATCCTCGACATCGTGGTTCATCTGATGAGATCATCGTGGAACATGTGGGAGACAACATGGGTATCCAGATCCCGCTGTTGGTTATTGACCGGAGAGTCGTCTCGGTCATGTCTACGTGTCTCCCGAACCCGTAGGGTCTACACACTTAAGGTTCGGTGACGCTAGGGTTGTAGAGATATTAGTATGCGGTAACCCGAAAGTTGTTCGGAGTCCCAGATGAGATCCCGGACGTCATGAGGAGTTCCGGAATGGTTCGGAGGTAAAGATTTATATATAGGAAGTCCAGTTTCGGCCATCGGGAAAGTTTCGGGGGTAATCGGTATTGTACCGGGACCACCGGAAGGGTCCCGGGGGTCCACCGGGTGGGGCCACCTATCCCGGAGGGACCCCATGGGCTGAAGTTGGAGGGGAACCAGCCCCTGGTGGGCTGGTGCGCCCCCCATGTGTTGGAAATATGCCCTAGAGGCAATAATAAAATGGTTATTATTATATTTCTTTGTTCATGATAATTGTCTATTGTTCATGCTATAATTGTGTTATCCGGAAATCGTAATACATGTGTGAATACATAGACCACAACACGTCCCTAGTGAGCCTCTAGTTGACTAGCTCGTTGATCAAGAGATAGTCATGGTTTCCTGACTATGGACATTCGATGTCATTGATAACGAGATCACATCATTAGGAGAATGATGTGATGGACAAGACCCAATCCTAAGCATAGCTCAAAGATCATGTAGTTCGTTTGCTATAGCTTTTCCGAATTTCAAGTATCATTTACTTAGACCATGAGATTGTGCAACTCCCGGATACCGTAGGAGTGCTTTGGGTGTGCCAAACGTCACAACGTAACTGGGTGATTATAAAGGTACACTACGGGTATCTCCGAAAGTGTCTGTTGGGTTGGCACGAATCGAGACTGGGATTTGTCACTCCGTATGACGGAGAGGTATCTCTGGGCCCACTCGGTAATGCATCATCATAATGAGCTCAATGTGATCAAGTGGTTGATCACGGGATCATGCATTACGGTCGAGTAAAGTGACTTGCCGGTAACGAGACTGAACAAAGTATTGGGATACCGACGATCGAGTCTCGGGCAAGTAACGTACCGATTGACAAAGGGAATTGCATACGGGATTGGTCGAATCCTCGACATCGTGGTTCATCCGATGAGATAATCGAGGAGCATGTGGGAGCCAACATGGGTACCCAGATCCCGCTGTTTGTTATTGACCGGAGAGTCGTCTCGGTCATGTCTACGTGTCTCCTGAACCCATAGGGTCTACACACTTAAGGTTCGGTGACGCTAGGGTTGTTGAGATATTAGTATACGGTAACCCGAAAGTTGTTCGGAGTCCCGGATGAGATCCCGGACGTCACGAGGAGTTCCGGAATGGTCCGGAGGTGAAGATTTATATATAGGAAGTAAAGTTTCGGCCATCGGGAAGGTTTTCGGGGTAATCGGTATTGTACCGAGACCACCGGAAGGGTCCCGGGGGTCCACCGGGTGGGGACACCTATCTCGAAGGGCCCCATGGGCTGAAGTGGGAGGGGAACCAGCCCCAGATGGGCTGGTGCGCCCCCCCATGGGCCTCCCCTGTGCCTAGGGTTGGAAACCCTAGGGGTGGGGGCGCCCCACTTGGCTTGGGGGGCACTCCCCCCCCCTTGGCTGCCGCCCCCCCCCCTTGGAGATGGCATCTCCTAGGGCCGGCGCCCCCCCTAGGGGTCCTATAAATAGTGGGGGGAGGGAGGGCAGCCGCACCCTAGCCCTTGGCGCCTCCCTCTCCCTCCCGTGACACTCCTCCCTCTCCCTGAGCTTGGCGAAGCCCTGCCGAGATCATCGTTGCTTCCACCACCACGCCGTCGTGCTGCTGGATCTTCATCAACCTCTCATTCCCCCTTGCTGGATCAAGTTGGAGGAGACGTCTTCCCAACCGTACGTGTGTTGAACGTGGAGGTGCCGTCCGTTCAGCGCTAGGTCATCGGTGATTTGGATCACGAGGAGTACGACTCCATCAACACCGTTCTCTTGAACGCTTCCGCCCGCGATCTACAAGGGTATGTAGATGCACTCCCCTCTCCCTCGTTGCTAGATGACTCCATAAATTGATCTTGGTGATGCATAGAAAATTTTAAAATTCTGCTACGTTCCCCAACAGTGGCATCATGAGCTAGGTATATGCGTAGTTTCTATGCACGAGTAGAACACAAAGCAATTGTGGGCGTGGATATTGTCAATTTGCTTGCCGTTACTAGTCTTATCTTGATTCGGCGGCATCGTGGGATGAAGCGGCCCGGACCGACCTTACACGTACGCTTACGTGAGACTGGTTCCACCGATTGACATGCACTAGTTGCATAAGGTGGCCGGCGGGTGTCTGTCTCTCCCACTTTAGTCGGATCGTATTCGATGAAAAGGGTACTTATGAAGGGTAAATAGAAATTGGCATATCACGTTGTGGTTTTGGCATAGGTAAGAAACGTTCTTGCTAGAAACCTATAGCAGCCACGTAAAAACTTGCAACAATAATTAGAGGACGTCTAACTTGTTTTTGCAGCATGTGCCGTGTGATGTGATATGGCCAAAAGGATGTGATGAATGATATATGTGATGTATGAGATTGATCATGTTCTTGTAATAGGAATCACGACTTGCATGTCGATGAGTATGACAACCGGCAGGAGCCATAGGAGTTGTCTTTATTTATTTATGACCTGCGTGTCAACATAAACGTCATGTAATTACTTTACTTTATTGCTAAAGCGTTAGCCATAGTAGTAGAAGTAATAGATGACGAGAAAACTTCAAGAAGACACGATGATGGAGATCATGGTGTCATGCCGGTGACAACGATGATCATGGAGCCCCGAAGATGGAGATCAAAAGGAGCAAATGATATTGGCCATATCATGTCACTATTTGATTGCATGTGATGTTTATCATGTTTTACATCTTATTTGCTTAGAACGACGGTAGCTTAAATAAGATGATCCCTCGTAATAATTTCAAGAAAGTGTTCCCCCTAACTGTGCACCATTGCGAAGGTCCGTTGTTTCGAAGCACCATGTGATGATCGGGTGTGATAGATTCTAACATTTGAATACAACGGGTGTAAGCCAGATTTACACACGCAATACACTTAGGCTGACTTGACGAGCCTAGCATGTACAGACATGGCCTCGGAACACGAAAGACCGAAAGGTCGAGCATGAGTCGTATAGAAGATACGATCAACATGAAGATGTTCACCGATGTTGACTAGTCCGTCTCACGTGATGATCGGACACGGCCTAGTTGACTCAGATCATGTTTCACTTAGATGATGTAAGTGCATCTAGTGCCACCCCTAGTTGGTTTTGGAGTATTGACGACAAACCTAGTTGAGGGACTAATGTGTTTGTGAGAATTGCAGGATAACACAGGTAGAAGTCCCTCATTGATTCGGTTTTCCTACCAGAGATGACCCCTAAAAATGTATGAAGACATTGAAGTCAAAGGTGGTATGTGAAGACATTCACATTGAAGACTATGACAAGAGAAGACATCGCATGAAGACTATGGAGTGTGAAGACTTAGATCTTTCGTAGTTCTTTTTCTTCTTTGTTGAGTCATAGGAACCACCATACTGTTAAGTGGGGTCCAAGAGAACCAGTAAGAATGACTGAAGTGATGCTTAACCAAAATCCTATGTCTTCGAGTGAAGACTATGAGAGCGAATCTTGTTCAGAGTTGGACAAGTCAGCTTTGCTTGTAGCCCAAGCAAAGTTGCCGTGTGTGTTTGAAATTTGACCGTTGGAACACGTGTCAGTTCCTTAGTGACCCAGGGTCATTTCGAACAAATCAGGTCGGGTTGCCTAGTGGCTATAAATAGCCCACCCCCTACAACCATAAACGGTTGGCTGCTTAGAGTTAAAGTACGGCTTTTGTCATTTGAGAGCAACCCACCTCGAAGCCTTTGAGAGAGAATTCCTTGAGAGGATAAAGCCCTAACCACCCAGAGCCAAAGAGTGTTAGGCATCACTTAAGTCTTCTTGTCTGTGTGATCTGAAGACTTATTACACTTGAGGACTGTGAATCCTCCAGCCGGTTAGGCGTCACGTTCTGAGCATCCAAGAATCATTGTGGATCGCCGGTGAACGAAGTCTGTGAAGGTTTGGAAGTCTACCTTGAAGACTTACCAGAGTGATTGGGCGAGGACTGGGTGTCCTTAGCTCAAGGGGAATAAGGTGAAGACGAGGTCTTCTGAGTTGAATCTCAGCCTCCCTAACCAGACATAAAGTTGTCACAACAACTGGAACTAGTCCAACAAATCATTGTCTTCAACGAGTCACTGGTTTCATCCTTCCCTTCCCTTTACTTACTGTTGGTTCTTGTGAAGTCATTGTACGATAGCATCACCATTCGACTTCACTAAGTGATTACGTGTACTGATTGGCTTCTCAATATCTTCCTACCTGATCCTTACTGCCTAGATGCTATTAGTCATTGTGCTTTCACTTCATTGAATACGTGACTATGGTTTGCCTAGTGTAGTCTACCTTCCACTGCATGGTAATAGGTTTATTTCTATCGTTTGTCTTCAAAACTTACATGTTTTGAAGACTTTCATAAAAATCGCCTATTCACCCCCCTCTAGTCGATCACTAGCACTTTCAATTGGTATCAGAGCGAGGTACTCCCTTGTTCTGTGTGATTCGGTTTAACCACCTGGAGTTCTAGCTATGTCAACTGCAGGGATAATTAAAGTCTCCGCTGCGTGCCCCGTCTTCGATGGAACTGAATATCCCTACTGGAAGAATAAGATGCGCATGCATATTGAAGCCATTGATGTCGACCTATGGTATGTCGTCAAGAACGGCGTTCCCAAGGCTGGAGAAGGTGTCACTGCCGCTGATGTCAAGAAGTTCGTTCAACTGGACTCTACTGCCAAGAATATCATCTGTGGTCATCTGACCAAAGGATAGTATGGCCGCGTGAGTGCTTTGGAAACATCTAAGCTAGTCTAGGACTGGCTATCCAAGGTCAACGAAGGCGTCTCAACCCAGAGAGATCAGAGAATCAGTGTCCTTCACAACCTCTTCAACCGCTTCAAGAGAAATGACAATGAGAATGTCCAGCTCACGTTTGATCGACTCACTGACATCACAAACGAGCTTCAAGCCCTCGGCGCTACTGAGATCACCAAGCATGAAGTCGTCAAGACACTCTTGAGATCACTTAACAGTTCGTTTGACACCCTAGCCCTGATGATTCAAGAACGTCCTGATTTCAAGACACTTGATCCGTCTGACATACTTGAGAGGCTCAACACACACGAATTTCAGCTTTCTGAGAAAAGAGACATCTACGGTCCCAACTATGGGCGAACTCGTGCCTTGAAGGCAAAGGCTGTCTCCTCATCTGAAGAAGAATCTGACAGCAGTTCTGATGATCCTGAAGACATTGGAAGGGAGCTTGCTATGCTTGTGAAGAAGTTCCAAAAATTCACCAAGAAGAAAGGCCTCAGAAAGTCTTCACGATCAAGCTCAAGGAATGATGAAGCTTCTGCTCATGACTACAAGAAGAGAACATGTCACAAGTGCAAGAAACCTGGCCACTACATCTCTGAGTGTCCACAGTGGGACAATGAGAACAACAACAAGAAGAAGAGCAAGGAGTATGACTCTGACGATAAGAAGAAGAGGAAATACTCAAAATCTTCTTCCAAGTCTTCCTCCAAGTCTTCATCACACAAGAAGAGCTCATCTGGCAAGGCACGTGTGTTTGTTGGCAAGGAAATGGACTCTGAGGAGGAGTCCGCTTCTGAGGAGGCGGAGGTGGAGTCTGAGGAGGAGTCTGATTCTGGCGTTGCAAGTCTGGCTATAGCATACGTTGCCAAGTCCATCTTCAACACTGAAGACAATGACTTCATCACCGACACCGATGCAAATGACAAGGACTACTCCGCTCCTTCCTACTGCTTCATGGCACGCGGTGCCAAGGTAAAGACACGCACTACTCACTATCAAACATCTAGTGACGATGATTCTGATTGCGGTTCCAAACCCAGCTACAAAACACTTGCTAAAATTGCAACTGAACAACAGAAAGCTATGGAACACATTCAAAAACTGTTAGACAAAAGCGATGATCTGTTAGACGCTGAAATGACTCGATCTCAGTCCTTAATTGAAGACATAAAAAATCTTCGTGTTAAGTATGAGGAACTTGAAAGTCGTCATGAAACACTCTCAACAACTCATGAAAGGCTTTCCTATGATTATCTTCAAAGGAAGCAAGATCTTGAGAAATTGAGAGCGGCTCATGAAGATCTTCAAAAGGAAAACGAGTCACTTCGCGCCGAACAGATCAGTTCAGCTCAGGAAGGATTTGAACCACCATGTCTTAAATGCATTGAGCGTGATAACGCTACTTCTATTGCTGAATGTTCTACTGCTGCTACTGTTGCAATATCTTCAACTGTTGATGTGGTAACTAACCCCTCTGCTGAGGATACCACTACTATTGCTGATGAGAATGCTAGGTTGAAGACACTGCTTGAAACAGGGATGTACAAAAGTCTCAAAGGGCATCAGACACTATGTGATGTCCTCAAAAGGCAGATCCTGAACCGAAACCCTAGGAAAGAGGGTGTTGGGTTCGAAAGGAAAATGAATGCTGATGGCTCTTACTGGAAACCTGAGCAGTACCCCAAAACCACATGGGTTGCTGCAAAGGAACCTTCAGCAGATCCATCCACCCTATCTGGCTTCACTTGTGCTAACCCCATTGTTATTGATGAATCCTTTGATGCAAACTATAAACTATTTAAGAATCAGAATGGTGAAGTGTTTGCCAGGTATATTGGTACTAACTGCAGGAATGGACCGCCTATGAAGAAGATCTGGGTGCCGAAAAGGTGTTTGGAGAATCTCCCTGTGAATGTCATCATGACACCACAAGTGAAGAAGACAAACCCCAGACCACAGGCTTCATACGGTCCAAAGGCTTCATACAGATAGAGGACTCACCTGAGTCACACTAACACAAATGTTTTGCAGGGAAGCCATACTCAGGCCTATGAATATGAGCGCGGTCCATCAAACCGCCATGTTCATAAGACCAAGAACTATTCTGCTTATTCTTATGAGTACTATTGCCCACCTGCAAGACTTTTTGCTAGGGCTCCAAAGCCAAAGTTCTCAGATGCTGCACTTAGACTTATTGCTTCGAAGCCACCCCTGAAGATGTGGGTGGCTAAGAAAGCTTAACTCTCTTTTGTAGGGAAAGGTCTCCAGCCAAAAACCAAAATCGTCTGACACTATTGCTGGGGACCTTAAACATCTTGTAGGGTGCAAGATCAAATGCCCAAATGGTCTTATTATGTACTTTGTTCCTGAATCGCTTGCAACTTGCCCTATCAGTCCTAATCTCGATCTAAGCTTTAATAATCCACTGGTTCATCAAATGTTTTTGCTTCATAATTCTCTTCGTGAAGCCTATCCCCCTAACTGCACTGTAGGGTACGACACCGGCTGCTTCAGAATGGATTATTGATAGTGGGTGTACAAATCACATGACTGGCAAGCAAAGCCTTCTCATGGACTCAACTTTACGTCCATCTGACAAAAGTCACATCACATTTGGTGAGACTAGTAAAAGCAAGGTATTGGGTCTAGGTAGAGTTGCAATCTCAAGGGATCAACACATGGATAAAGTCATGCTTGTTGAATCCCTTGGTTTCAACTTAATTTCTGTCTCAATGCTTTGCGATTTAAACATGATTGTGATGTTTGGAAAATATTGTTGCCTTGTACTAATGGAATCTGACAAGTCTCTAGTGTTTGAAGGGTATCAGAAAGATGATTTGTACATGGTAGATTTCTCAGTAGGACCACAACTTGCAGTATGTCTTCTAGCAAAAGCTTCTGAATGCTGGCTCTGACATCGAAGGCTAGGGCATGCTGGCATGAGGAACCTCCACACCCTTGCAAGGAAGAAGCATGTCATAGGCATCGAGGGCGTCAAGTTCGAGAAGGATCACTTATGCGGTGCCTGTGAAGCAGGAAAGATGACGAGGGCCAAGCATCCCTCGAAGACAATCATGACAACGACTCAACCCTTCGAACTGCTACACATGGATCTCTTTGGTCCCACTCATTACTCAACTCTTACTACTACTGCTTGTCTCTATGGCTTTGTCATTGTTAATGATTATTCAAGATATACTTGGGTGCATATAATCCTTTACAAGACTGAAGTGCAGGATGTCTTCACACGCTTCGCCAATCGAGCAATGAACAACTATGGCGCCAAGATAAAGCACATCAGAAGTGACAATGGCACTGAATTCAAGAACACTGGCCTAGATACATATCTTGATACTTTGGGCATCACACATGAATTCTCAGCTCCGTACACACCACAGCAGAATGGCGTCGTCGAACGCAAGAACAGAACACTTATTGAGATGGCTCGGACGATGCTTGATGAATACAAGACTCCAAGAAAATTCTGGCCTGAAGCCATTGACACTGCATGCCATATCATCAACCGTGTTTATCTTCACAAGCTTCTGAACAAGACATCCTATGAGCTCCTTACTGGCAAGAAGCCAAATGTCAGTTACTTCAAAGTATTTGGCGCCAGGTGCTGGATCAAGGATCCACATCACACTTCAAAATTTGCACCAAAAGCACATGAGGGTTTTATGCTTGGATATGGAAAGGATTCGCACTCCTACAGAGTCTTCAACCTCTTTCATTATAAATTGGTTGAAACAGTGGATGTGCGGTTCAATGAGACTAACGGCTCACAAAGAGAGCACCTGCCAAATGTGCTAGATGAAGTTCCATCCAGTGAATCAATCAAACTTATGGGAACTGGAGAAATCATACCTTCTGAAGCTCAACAAGGCACTGTATGGCCTCAAACAAGCCCCTCGGGCTTGGTATGATACACTCAAAGACTTCCTGAAGAGCAAAGGCTTCAAATCTGGCTCCCTCGACCCCACTCTCTTCACGAAGACATATGATGGTGAACTGTTTGTGTGCCAAATATATGTGGATGACATTATCTTCGGCTGCACCAATCAGAAATACAGTGAAGAGTTTGGATATATGATGCAAGAGCAATATCAGATGTCCATGATGGGTGAGCTGAAGTTCTTCCTTGGTCTTCAAATACGTCAGCAACGCAACGGCATCTTTATATCTCAAGAGAAGTATCTCAAACATTGCCTGAAGAAGTTTGGTATGCAAGACTGCAAAGGCTTCACGACACCAATGCCATCCAAACATCATCTGGGTCCCAACGGCAATGGTAAAGAGTTCGATCAAAAGTTATACCGCTCCATGATTGGTTCTTTACTTTATCTATGTGCATCTAGGCCAGATATTATGCTTAGTGTTTACATGTGTGCTCGATTCCAAGCGGCACCAAAGGAATCGCATCACTTAGCTGTGAAGCAAATTCTTCGATATTTGGCTTACACCCCCAACTCTAGAATTATGGTATCCAAAGGGCTTAGAGTTTGATCTAGTTGGATTCTCGGATGCTAATTATGCTGGTGACAAGGTGGATCGCAAGTCTACATCAGGCACATGTCATTTTCTGGGACGATCACTTGTATGTTGGTTTTCAAAGAAGCAGAACTGTGTATCTCTCTCCACTGCTGAATCTGAATACAATGCTGCTGGATCTTGCTGCGCTCAGCTTCTGTGGATGAAGCAAACACTCAAAGACCATGGCATTCATCTGAAGCAAGTGCCACTCTACTGCGACAACAAAAGCGCCATCAAGATTGCCAACAACCCAGTTCAGCACTCGAAGACAAAGCACATTGAAATTCGTCATCACTTTCTCAGAGATCATGTTGTGAAGGAAGATATTGATATCATACACGTCAACACTGAAGAGCAATTGGCAGATATCTTCACCAAGCCCTTGGATGAGAAGAGATTTTGCAAGTTACGGTGTGAGCTAAATATCTTGGAATCCTCAAATATCCTGTGATCAGGCATACATCCTAACACTTATGCATATTGATGACTTAGATGTGCAACACATGAAGTAAAGTATATCTTCAATCAATGAAGACATACATTCTAAGTGTGAATACATTAATGTGGAATTTGACTTCGGAGCGCCATGATAATTGTGCGCCGTGTCTGGGTCTAATACTTTCTATACGGTGGGTAACGCCACCACAAAATTCGTCTGTTTGAAGTGTTTTACCCATGTCGTTACATTTGCTATGTCTTCACATTTTGTTTGTCTTCATTCTCAACTTGTCCTCATGATTATCTTCACTATGTTGGTTTGATTGACTTTTTCACATATATATATACTTATATATACTAGTGTTCTGTCCTCTACAGCATTCACTTATAGCTATGTCTTCTTGTTGAATCTTTTGAACTAAGTGAATGTGATCGGACCCTAACCTCTCTATGCTTTCTATCTCAAACTCTATCTCTCCAAATCATATGCATTCTCTTGAAACTGTCGAATGTCTTCTCTGCGGCCTTATCAGCAGAAGATACAGAGACAAACATTAAGTCCGTTTTCAATGCTAATTCCTTCACATGAAACCCGGAGAAGTAGGAACGACCACCCGACAATCCAGGCGTGCGTGGGAACGTGGAACAACCTCCGATATATTGCATGATGGCCACGTGTCCTTCAGATGTGAAGCGCCAGGGGCACCTGTGTAATAACACTATGTCGTCTCTGTCCCTATAAATACACGCCTCACCACAGTCATTATCCTTTCTTCCACTCTCGCTCAAACCCTAGCGCCATCGCTAGCCCTCGACGACACCGACGACGAAGCGCTTAGCTGTCGCGACCTCTCCGACACCGTCTTCACGTCGGCCGCGGACATCGTCTTCTCCGCCACCGCCGTAGGTGTCCTCCGTCGCCAAGTTAGGGCACGGACGATCGAACTGCTCGGTCTCCTCTATCACTCCGTCTAGCAGTTCTTCGTGTGGTATATAAAACTTCCTTTTTACGGCCCCTTTGATCCTATAGATTCGTCACTTTCTACCACAAGCAGTTTCTGTTCACACAAGTTGGATCTATTTCATGCTGCATCTCATAATATGCCTTGTATGTTCACTTATGCTTCACAAAGTAGTTAGATTCCTCACTTGTACTGATCCGTGGATTCGTACAAATCTGGAACCAACTCCTTATCTATGAGTGAATGTCTTCGCACGATGAGGTCAATGTCTTCTAAACTGATTTATCTTCAAAATCTTCTGAGAATGCATATGACCTCTTCCCCTTCCCTCGCACCTTAATGCTGTCACAGGTACATGTCCGTGGGAGAATCCCTTGGTTCTCATAGTCTGCATTCATTTGCAGAATTCTTACAGCATCATATAAATTCTCCCGAAGCCAGTTCCTGTTTGTCCAGCAAGCGAAAGCCTTTGAAGCCTTTGAACATATTGAAGCCATTCGGTTTAAAGTTCATGGCTGCAGAGAAATCAGCAAGGAAGGGTGCCAGAAAGCGTTGAGATGAAACATCAAGAGATCTGCCCGATGACCTCTCAGAGCTGTACAAGACAGATCCAGAAGAGGATTACAATCAGCGCAAGACACGAATCCAATGGATTCGACGATATTGAGCAGAACAGTGGTTCAAGTACAGGTTTGTGACCAAGGAATATGCTGAGAAGAATGCCATCAAGCGACCATGGGGAGACATCCTATACAGAAATCTTCAACCCAGGTCCAGAGATGAAGCCATTAAACAAGGCTTCTATCCCTGCATGGTCCGTGGACCACAGCCTGCGGATGCTGACCCATCGTCATTGCTATGGTGTCGTGACGATAATCTGTTCAAGCACAACTTCCAGTTTGCCCAGAATTCGGCGAAGCAGAACAAGAAGTCATTGGGACTAGACTTCAACCCTGGTCCATCTGCTCCCCGTGCCGATGGCACCCGCGAAGCTGAACCCAATCTTGTTGGGCCCTTTTACAACCTGGACGGTCTTATCACTCATATCATGGTTCAAGGGACAACCATGGATGAGCCTGTAGATGACGTTGAATCTGATGAAGCGCCTGCACCGCCGAAGCCAAAGAAATTGAAGCAGCCTAAAGCTTGCATGCCTGCAGGTCGACTCTAGAGGATCCCCGGGTACCGAGCTCGAATTCGCCCTATAGTGAGTCGTATTACAATTCACTGGCCGTCGTTTTACAACGTCGTGACTGGGAAAACCCTGCAACACACCAGCCAAGAACTGACTGTTGCTGCTATTCTGCGCAACGACGCCATTGATCTGTCCAGCGATGAAGATCTAGCAGATGACGCTCTTAAGCAACTGATCAAGAGCAAAGAAGAAGCAGAAATCTTCAATGATTTGCCTCTCTTTGACATGGCAATCATCCATAACTTCATTGATGAGTGGTTTGACACGCCCAACCTCAGCTTTGAAGATCTGCAACTTTCGATTGGCCTCAGTGTTGCCTTCCATGGCGCCATTGCTTCAGAGCTAGCTATAGCCCAGTGCATCGTTGAACTGAAGCAAAAGATCAACTTTGAGAAAGCTCAGTTTAAGAAGCATATGGCCAAGCTCAGCGTGCAAGAGGTCAGGAACTTCAAGATCATGCTGCACGAGCTCAAAGAAGCCTTTCTCAAGAAGCGTGAAGAAGCTCAAGGTTCTCGTGAGCGCATGAAGAGCCTGGCTGACAAGTGTGTGCAAGCCTACAATGAAGCTGAGAAGCGCAAGGCCCTTGGTCATCCTGGCATCGATCCCAAGATGGCTGCCAAGAAAAAGAAGAAGCCAGCTGTGGCCGAACCCGACGCACCAAGGCAGGAAGCACATCCCATTGTCTTCCCAGCCAGCATGACTGGCTGAAGCCAAAGGCCAGGTCAACCGCTTCAGAACAGAAGAAGACGAGGACTGCTGAGGCTGAAGCCAGAAAGAGGAAACATCCTGAAGCCTCTGATGCTGCTCCCTCCAAGAAGAAGCGGAAGACCAAGAAGGAACGGGCTGCTCCCACAGAGCCCCTAGTTGTTGAACCTATCTCAATGGTTCGCCCTGCATCTACACACAAAGAGCGCCAACTGATTGTCCATGAGCCTGCTTCCACAGAGGCTCATACAGCTGAAGACATTCCAGCAGTTGATCCCACCGCTGCTGAAGACATTGGTCACCATGACAATGTTGAAGATGATGTAGTTCTTCCTCAGATCGAGCACCAACAGGTATCATCGCCTGTGCTTACGCACAGCGAACTCATCAGCATTGGTCGTCCTCTGACGCCAATTGCTCAGGATGCATCATGGGCTGATCACCCACAACAACAAGTCACACCACCCCGGCAAGAAGAAGATGATGACTTTGAGGCCCAGCCAACTCCGTCTCCAGAGGCGTCGCCAGCGTTACGCAGGCTTCGCAAAGGACCAAGGTCTCAAGTCCCTCTTTCGAGCATTCCAGAAGGAGAAGTGCCCCACCAATCTGTTGCACGTCAAGTGTTTCCAGATGCCACTCCTACTGTGAATGTCTCCTAGTCTGAGGCTAAAGCTGCTGAAGACATTCTGGCTGCATCAGCCGACGACACCCACGAAGAAGAACGTGTCCCTACTCCCCAACTACTGAAGAAGCTGTTCTCGAGGAGAACGTGTCTGTGCCCGACCCTCCAGCTCATCAAGTGGAGGTAGAAAATCTTGAGGCTGCCACCACCAACACAAATGAAGCCAATGACGTTGTCATGCTGAAGCAAATGTATAGCCTGAACCAATGCCAGAAGTCAATGAAGCCATTGATGCAACTGCTCCTGAAGCCTCTGTTGTGCAGCCCAACGCCTCTGCCACTGCTCCTGTTCCTGCACCTGCTGCTGGTCCTCAGTTTGATTATCATGTTGAGCACAGGCCTCAGGTACAGAAGCCAATGCCAAGATTGCCTAGGTTTCTAGGTCCTGCATCAGCACCTGGATCCTTTAATGTCAACGGCTTCAAAGCAGACAACACCTTCCTCAATAGCTCCAAGAACCCCTACTCAAGGGAAAGAATATCTTCTGATCGGTTCTGGAGCTATCCACAGCGAAGTTATTACTCATGCATTCTGTACAATCAAGGTAGCATCTTCCCTCATATGCGTCTTGGCACCAAAGCAATAACTGGTCTGCCCTGCTTGGAAGAAGCTCTGGATTGCTTCAAAGAGGCTGGATTGTTGCCCTTCGTCACCGACCAAGAGCACTGGAACGAAGAGTTGCTGCTCCAATTTTATGCCACTCTTCACATACGAGGCTACAACAGAGATCCGAAGACTTAGGTCCTTGAGTGGATGACTGGAAATGTTCATCACGAAGCCAAAGCCTTTGATATCATTGAGCTCACTGGTCTGCCTACTCCTGGAGATCTCTATGAACCTGGCTGTCTGCTTCACAGTGAAGCTATGGCGAGCATCTTTCAGAAGCCTGAACCGAACATGAGTTAGATGCTCAGTATGATGAAGCCTTTGCCTCCAGATGCTGCATATCCTAAGGAGTTCTTTATTGAAGATCTTGAGTATCTGCCATGGACTATCTATCACATTATAAGGCGAACTCTCTGGCCCATCAAAGGACATTCTCCACATGCAAAGCTGGAAGGTACAATGAAGACTTTGGTCTTCTATATTCTTCACGGCAAATGCTTCAACGCACAAGACTTCTTCATTCGCCAACTTGCTGCATCAGGATCTGATCTTTTTGGCTTGAAGTTCTACGGTCCATGGATAATGCGGCTGATCAAACTCCACTCAGCTATCTCATATCAGCCATCTGCTCGCAATCATCGGATCTTTCTGCCTGACGTGGACATGTCCATTGAAGCCATTTATCCAGAGCCTGCCAAGGAGCCTCTTAGTCTTTAGAATGCTGAGCATCAAAGTTTCTCTCAGAACATTGAAGGAGTTGAAGCAGTCACTCGTGTTTATCCTCTGGCTGGTACTACACATGCACCTCATCGTGCCCTCACTGAAGCCACTGAAAGCACCATTGCCCAACAGCCCAAGAAGCGATCTCGTGTTCTCAATGACTGAGAGCTTCTAGTAGCTCTTCATCAGAAACAGGATAGGCATCATGACTGGCTGAAGCACCAAATGCAAAGCCTCTTGGTGGATGTCAACCGCATTCGAAATCTTGCCACCAAGAATGCCTTTGTTGCCCATGAAACCTGTCGACGTACATGGAAAGGGCTGACGCTTATGTGTTCCGAGGATGATCTTCAAGAGGATGGCTTCTCTGAACGTTTCAATTTTGACTCCACACCTCCAAGAATGACTGTGCTGCGACGAACTCCATCTCTTGAAGACTCTGAGTTCTCTTCCTCTGTGGCAACTGTGAATGCCAGAGTGATCGAGGATGAAGATGATGCCACTTCACCGCCCCTACTTATGCACGCATCGACACTGCTCCGAGTTCTTCTGCAACGCCGAACACCACCGATGACCTTGCTGCTTCATCTACTCCTCATGGGAACGAGTAGATGCTCTATGTCTTCAAACCTTTTTGGTCCTTACTGACAAAAGGGGGAGAAGCATATGAGTTTGATAGTCTTCAAGCGGGTCCATATGGGCGGTTATTTTATGTTTTTCCTAGTGTTTACAACTCTCATTTTGATACATTTGGTTCTTTGAGTTGTAACACTTAAACTCGATGGTTGTCTGCTACTTATTTGCTATTCTGTGATGCGATGATAAATTCCGCATGTGCGATGATAAATTCCGCACTTAGATCATTTTGCAGACGTCCATTTTTCATTATGCATGTCATTATCTTCACATACTTTTCATGCATGATGAATTGTCATCATAAGTTGAAGAGGATCTCCACAAGTACAACCTGCCATGTGCATTTGCATTCCAAAAGCAAATTACTTATATGCACATCTTCAGGGGGAGCCCTTGCAACTTGTGAAGACAATTCCTTATCCTTTACAATTTCACATATTATATTCCCCGTTGAAAACTTCAACTAGTTTGTCATCAATCACCAAAAAGGGGGAGATTGTAAGTGCATCTAGTGCCACCCCTAGTTGGTTTTGGAGTATTGACGACAAACCTAGTTGAGGGACTAATGTGTTTGTGAGAATTGCAGTATAACACAGGTAGAAGTCCCTCATTGATTCGGTTTTCCTACCAGAGATGACCCCCTAAAAATGTATGAAGACATTGAAGTCAAAGGTGGTATGTGAAGACATTCACATTGAAGACTATGACAAGAGAAGACATCGCATGAAGACTATGGAGCACGAAGACTTAGATCTTTCGTAGTTCTTTTTCTTCTTTGTTGAGTCATAGGACCACCGTACTGTTAAGTGGGGTCCAAGAGAACCAGTCAGAATGACTGAAGTGATGCTTAACCAAAATCCTATGTCTTCGAGTGAAGACTATGAGAGCGAATCTTGTTCAGAGTTGGACAAGTCAGCTTTGCTTGTAGCCCAAGCAAAGTTGTCGTGTGTGTTTGAAATCTGATCGTTGGAACACGTGTCAGTTCCTTAGTGACCCAGGGTCATTTCGGACAAATCAGGTCGGGTTGCCTAGTGGCTATAAATAGCCCACCCCCTACAACCATAAACGGTTGGCTGCTCAGAGTTAAAGTACGGCTTTTGTCATTTGAGAGCAACCCACCTCGAAGCCTTTGAGAGAGAATTCCTTGAGAGGATAAAGCCCTAACCACCCAGAGCCAAAGAGTGTTAGGCATCACTTAAGTCTTCTTGTCTGTGTGATCTGAAGACTTATTACACTTGAGGACTGGGAATCCTCCAGCCGGTTAGGCGTCGCGTTCTGAGCATCCAAGAATCATTGTGGATCGCCGGTGAATGAAGTCTGTGAAGGTTTGGAAGTCTACCTTGAAGACTTACTAGAGTGATTGGGCGAGGACTGGGTGTCCTTAGCTCAAGGGGAATAAGGTGAAGACGAGGTCTTCTGAGTTGAATCTCAGCCTCCCTAACCAGACGTACAGTTGTCACAGCAACTGGAACTGGTCCAACAAATCATTGTCTTCAACGAGTCACTGGTTTCATCCTTCCCTTTACTTACTGTTGGTTCTTGTGAAGTCATTGTACGATAGCATCACCATTCGACTTCACTAAGTGATTACGTGTACTGATTGGCTTCTCAATATCTTCCTACCTGATCCTTACTGCCTAGCTGCTATTAGTCATTGTGCTTTCACTTCATTGAATACGTGACTATGGTTTGCCTAGTGTAGTCTACCTTCCGCTGCATGGTAATAGGTTTATTTCTATCGTTTGTCTTCGAAACTTACATGTTTTGAAGACTTTCATAAAAATCGCCTATTCACCCCCCCTCTAGTCGATCACTAGCACTTTCAGATGACTAGAGGGATGTCTATCTGAGTGGGAGTTCATTGAATAATTTGATTAGATGAACTTAATTATCATGAACTTAGTCTAAAATCTTTACACTATGTCTTGTAGATCAAATGGCCCACGCTAATGTTGCCCTCAACTTCAATGCGTTCCTAGAGAAAACCAAGCTGAAAGATGACGGCAGCAACTATACGGACTGGGCTGGAACCTGAGGATCATCCTCATAGCTGCCAAGAAAGATTATGTCCTAGAAGCACCGCTAGGTGACGCACCCATCCCAGAGAACCAAGACGTTATGAACGCTTGGCAGTCACGTGCTGATGATTACTCCCTCGTTTAGTATGGCATGCTTTACAGCTTAGAACCGGGGCTCCAAAAGCATTTTGAGCGACACGGAGCATATGAGATGTTCGAAGAGCTGAAAATGGTTTTCCAAGCTCATGCCCGGGTCGAGAGATATGAAGTCTCCGACAAGTTCTTCAGTTGTAAGATGGAGGAAAACAGTTCTGTCAGTGAGCACATACTCAAAATGTCTGGGTTGCATAACCGCTTGACTCAGCTGGGAGTTAATCTCCCGGATGACGCGGTCATTGACAGAATCCTTCAGTCGCTTCCACCGAGCTACAAGAGCTTTGTGATGAACTTCAATATGCAGGGGATGGAAAAGACCATTCCTGAGGTATATTCAATGCTGAAATCAGCAGAGGTGGAAATCAAAAAGGAACATCAAGTGTTGATGGTGAATCAAACCACTAAGTTCAAGAAAGGCAAGGGTAAAAAGAACTTCAAGAAGGACGGCAAGGGAGTTGCCGCGCCCGGTAAGCAAGCTGTCGGGAAGAAGTCAAAGAATGGACCCAAGCCTGAGACTGAGTGTTTTTATTGCAAGGGAAGTGGTCACTGGAAGCGGAACAACCCCAAATACTTAGCGGACAAGAAGGCCGGCAACACTAAAGGTATATGTGATATACATGTAATTGATGTGTACCTTACCAGTACTCGTAGTAGCTCCTGGGTATTTGATACTGGTGCGGTTGCTCACATTTGTAACTCAAAGCAGGAGCTGCGGAATAAGTGGAGACTGGCGAAGGACGAGGTGACGATGCGCGTCGGGAATGGTTCCAAGGTCGATGTGATCGCCGTCGGCACGCTGCCTCTACATTTACCTACGGGATTAGTTTTAAACCTCAATAATTGTTATTTAGTGCCAGCTTTGAGCATGAACATTGTATCAGGATCTCGTTTAATTCAAGATGGCTACTCATTTAAATCCGAGAATAATGGTTGTTCTATTTATATGAGAGATATGTTTTATGGTCATGCTCCGCTGGTGAATGGTTTATTCTTAATGAATCTTGAGCGTAATGTTACACATATTCATAGTGTGAATACCAAAAGATGTAAGGTTGATAATGATAGTCCCACATACTTGTGGCACTGCCGCCTTGGTCACATAGGTGTCAAACGCATGAAGAAGCTCCATGCAGATGGACTTTTGGAGTCTCTTGATTACGAATCATTTAACACGTGCGAACCATGCCTCATGGGTAAAATGACCAAGACTCCGTTCTCAGGAACAATGGAGCGAGAAACCAACTTATTGGAAATCATACATACTGATGTGTGCGGTCCAATGAGTGTTGAGGCTCGCGGTGGCTATCGTTATGTTCTCACCCTCACTGATGACTAGAGTAGATATGGGTATGTCTACTTAATGAAACACAAGTCTGAGACCTTTGAAAAGTTCAAGGAATTTCAGAGTGATATTGAGAATCAACGTGACAGAAAAATCAAGTTCTTGCGATCAGATCGTGGGGGAGAATACTTGAGTCACGAATTTGGCACACACTTAAGGAAATGTGGAATAGTTTCACAACTCATGCCGCCTGGAACACCTCAGCGTAATGGTGTGTCCGAACGTCGTAATCGCACTCTATTGGATATGGTGCGATCTATGATGTATCTTACCCATTTACCGTTGTCATTTTGGGGCTATGCTTTAGAGACTGCTGCATTCACTTTAAATAGGGCTCCGTCGAAATCCATTGAGACGACACCGTATGAATTATGGTTTGGGAAGAAACCTAAGCTGTCGTTTCTAAAAGTTTGGGGATGCGATGCTTATGTCAAGAAACTTCAACCTGAAAAGCTCGAACCCAAGTCGGAAAAATGCGTCTTCATAGGATACCCTAAAGAAACTATTGGGTATACCTTCTACCTCAGATCCGAAGGCAAGATCTTTGTTGCCAAGAATGGATCCTTTCTAGAGAAAGAGTTTCTCTCAAAAGAAATAAGTGGGAGGAAAGTAGAACTTGATGAAGTATTACCTCTTGAACCGGAGAGTGGCGCAGCTCAGGAAATTGTTCCCGAGGTGCCTGCACCGACTAGAAAGGAAGTTAATGATGATGATCATGAAACTTCAGATCAAGTTGCTACTGAACTTCGTAGGTCCACAAGGACACGTTCCGCACCAGAGTGGTACGGCAACCCTATCTTGGAAATCATGTTGTTAGACAACGGTGAACCTTCGAACTATGAAGAAGCGATGGCAGGCCCGTATTCCGACAAATGGCTGGAAGCCATGAAATCCGAGATAGGATCCATGTATGAAAACGAAGTATGGACTTTGACTGACTTACCCGATGATCGGCGAGCCATAGAAAATAAATGGATCTTTAAGAAGAAGACAGACGCGGATGGTAATGTAACCATCTATAAAGCTCGGCTTCTCGCTAAGGGTTATTGACAAGTTCAAGGGGTTGACTACAATGAGACTTTCTCACCCGTAGCGAAGCTGAAGTCCGTCCGAATCATGTTAGCAATTGCCGCATTCTATGATTATGAGATATGGCAAATGGACGTCAAAACGACATTCCTTAATGGTTTCCTTAAGGAAGAATTGTATATGATGCAGCCGGAAGGTTTTTTCGATCCTAAGAATGCTGACAAGGTGTGCAAGCTCCAACGCTCGATCTACGGGCTGGTGCAAGCATCTCAGAGTTGGAACGTTCGTTTTGATGAGATGATCAAAGCGTTTGGGTTTACACAGACTTATGGAGAAGCCTACATTTACAAGAAAGTGAGTGGGAGCTCTGTAGCATTTCTCATATTGTATGTGGATGACATACTGTTGATGGGAAATGATATAGAATTCTTGGAAAGCATAAAGGCCCACTTCAACAAGTGTTTTTCAATGAAGGATCTTGGAGAAGCTTCTTACATATTAGGCATCAAGATCTATAGAGATAGATCGAGATGCCTCATTGGTCTTTCACAGAGTACGTACCTTGACAAGATATTGAAGAAGTTCAATATGGATCAGTCAAAGAAGGGGTTCTTGCCTGTATTGCAAGGTACGAGATTGAGCACGGCTCAATGCCCGACCACGGCAGCAGATAGAGAAAAGATGAGTGTCGTCCCCAATGCCTCGGCCATAGGGTCTATCATGTATGCTATGTTGTGTGCCAGACCTGATGTAAACCTTGCCATAAGTTTGGTAGGAAGGTACCAAAGTAATCCCGACATGGAAGACTGGACAGCGGTCAAGAATATCCTGAAGTACCCGAAGAGGACTAAGGATATGTTTCTCGTTTATGGAGGTGACGAAGAGCTTGTCGTAAAGGGTTACGTCGATGCTAGCTTCGACACAGATCTGGATGACTCTAAGTCACAAACCGGATACGTGTATATTTTGAATGGTGGGGCAGTAAGCTGGTGCAGTTGCAAGCAAAGCGTTGTGGCGGGATCTACATGTGAAGCGGAATACATGGCAGCCTCGGAGGCAGCACAAGAGGCAATGTGTGTGAAGGAGTTCATTACCGACCTAGGAGTCATACCCAATGCGTCGGGCCCGATGACTCTCTTCTCTGACAACACTGGAGCTATTGCCCTTGCCAAGGAGCCCAGGTTTCACAGGAAGACCAGGCATATCAAGCGTCGCTTCAACTCCATTTGTGAAAGTGTTGAAAATGGAGACATAGATGTTTGTAAAGTACATACGGACCTGAATGTGGCAGATCCGTTGACTAAACCTCTCCCTAGAGCAAAACATGATCAACACCAGAACTGCATGGGTGTTTGATTCATCACAATGTAACTAGACTATTGACTCTGGTGCAAGTGGGAGACTGTTGGAAATATGCCCTAGAGGCAATAATAAAATGGTTATTATTATATTTCTTTGTTCATGATAATTGTCTATTGTTCATGCTATAATTGTGTTATCTGGAAATCGTAATACATGTGTGAATACATAGACCACAACACGTCCCTAGTGAGCCTCTAGTTGACTAGCTCGTTGATCAAGAGATAGTCATGGTTTCCTGACTATGGACATTGGATGTCATTGATAACGGGATCACATCATTAGGAGAATGATGTGATGGACAAGACCCAATCCTAAGCATAGCTCAAAGATCGTGTAGTTCGTTTGCTATAGCTTTTCTGAATGGCAAGTATCATTTCCTTAGACCATGAGATTGTGCAACTCCCGGATACCGTAGGAGTGCTTTGGGTGTGCCAAACGTCACAACGTAACTGGGTGACTATAAAGGTACACTACGGGTATCTCCGAAAGTGTCTGTTGGGTTGGCATGAATCGAGACTGGGATTTGTCACTCCGTATGACGAAGAGGTATCTCTGGGCCCACTCGGTAATGCATCATCATAATGAGCTCAATGTGATCAAGTGGTTGATCACGGGATCATGCATTACGGTACAAGTAAAGTGACTTGCCGGTAACGAGACTGAACAAGTTATTGGGATACCGACGATCGAGTCTCGGGCAAGTAACGTACCGATTGACAAAGGGAATTGCATACGGGATTGATCGAATCCTCGACATCGTGGTTCATCCGATGAGATCATCGAGGAGCATGTGGGAGCCAACATGGGTATCCAGATCCCGCTGTTGGTTATTGACCGGAGAGTCGTCTCGGTCATGTCTGCTTGTCTCCCGAACCCGTAGGGTCTACACACTTAAGGTTCGGTGACGCTAGGGTTGTTGAGATATTAGTATACGGTAACCCGAAAGTTGTTCGGAGTCCTGGATGAGATCCCGGATGTCACGAGGAGTTCCGGAATGGTCCGGAGGTGAGGATTTATATATAGGAAGTCAAGTTTCGGCCATCGGGAAGGTTTTTGGGGTAATCGGTATTGTACCGGGACCACCGGAAGGGTCCTGGGGTCCACCTGGTGGGGCCACCTATCCCGGAGTGCCCCATGGGCTGAAGTGGGAGGGGAACCAGCCCCAGATGGGCTGGTGTGCCCCCCATGGGCCTCCCCTGCGCCTAGGGTTGGAAACCATAGGGGTGGGGGCGCCCCACTTGGCTTGGGGGGCACTCCACCCCCCTTGGCCGGCGCCCCCCTTGGAGATGGTATCTCCTAGGGCCGGCGCCCCCAGGGGTCCTATAAATAGTGGGGGGGAGGGAGGGTAGCCGAACCCTAGCCCCCGGCGCCTCCCTCTCCCTCCCGTGACAGTCCTCCCTCTCCCTGAGCTTGGCGAAGCCCTGCCGAGATCACCTTGCTTCCACCACCACGCCGTCGTGCTGCTGGATCTTCATCAACCTCTCCTTCCCCCTTGCTGGATCAAGTTGGAGGAGACGTCTTCCCAACCGTACGTGTGTTGAACGCGGAGGTGCCGTCCATTCGGTGCTAGGTCATCGATGATTTGGATCACGACGAGTACAACTCCATCAACCCCGTTCTCTTGAACGCTTCCGCGCGCGATCTACAAGGGTATGTAGATGCACTCCCCTCTCCCTCGTTGCTAGATGACTCCATAGATTGATCTTGGTGATGCGTAGAAAATTTTGTAATTCTGCTACGTTCCCCAACACCATGGGCCTCCTCCTGCGCTAGGGTTGGAAACCCTAGGGGTGGGGGGCGCCCCACCTGACTTGGGGGGCAAGTCCCCCCTTGGCCGCCGCCCCCCTTGAATTTGGGATCTCCTAGGGCCGGCGCCCCCCTAGGGGCCCTATATATAGTGGGGGGGAGGGAGGGCAGCCGCATGTAAGTTCCCGGCGCCTCCCTCTCCCCTCGTAACATCTCTCTCTCTCTCTCTGTCTCTCTCTCTCTCGTTGGAGCTTGGCGAAGCCCTACCGAGATCACCGCTGCTTCCATCACCACGCCGTCGTGCTGCTGGATCTCCATCAACCTCTCCTTCCCCTTGCTAGATCAAGAAGGAGGAGACGTCTTCCCAACCGTACGTGTGTTGAACGCGGAGGTGCCGTCCGTTCGGCGCTCGATCATCGGTGATTTGGATCACGACGAGTACGACTCCATCAACCCCGTTCTCTTGAACGCTTCCGCTCGCGATCTACAAGGGTATGTAGATGAACTCCCCTCTCCCTTGTTTCTAGATGACTCCATAGATTGATCTTGGTGGTGCGTAGAAAATTTTAAAATTCTGCTACGTTCCCCAACAATGATGTAGAGGGATAAATTCATGCAATATGATAAAAAAATATCTTGTTATCCTCGATGGCAACAATACAATACGTGCCTTGCTGCCCCTACTGTCACTGGGAAAGGACACCGCAATATTGAACCCAAAGCTAAGCACTTCTCCCATTGCAAGAAAGATCAATCTAGTAGGCCAAACCAAACTGATAATTCAAAGAGACTTGCAAAGATAACCAATCATACATAAAAGAATTTAGAGAAGATTCAAATATTGTTCATAGATAAACTTGATCATAAACCCACAATTCATCAGTCTCAACAAACACACCGCAAAAGAAGATTACATGGAATAGATCTCCACAAGAGAGGGGTAGAACTTTGTATTGAGATCCAAAAAGAGAGAAGAAGCCATCTAGCTAATAACTATGGACCCGTAGGTCTGAGGTAAACTACTCACACTTCATCGGAGAGGCTATGGTGTTGATGTAGAAGCCCTCCATGATCGATGCCCCCTCCGGCGGAGCTCCGGAACAGGCCCAAGATGGGATCTCGTGGATACAGAAAGTTGCGGCGGTGGAATTAGGGTTTTGGCTCCGTATCTGATCGTTTGGGGGTACGTAGGTATATATAGGAGTACGTCGGTGGAGCAACAGGAGGCCCACGAGGGTGGAGGGCACGCCTGTGGGGGGGGGGGGTAGGCGCGCCCCCCTACTCGTGGCCTCCCTGCTGGTTTGCTTGACGTAGGGTCCAAGTCTCCTGGATCTTGTTCGTTCCAAAAATCACTTTCCCGAAGGTTTCATTCCGTTTGGACTCCGTCTGATATTCCTTTTCTTCGAAACCCTAAAATAGGCACAAAAAACAGCAATTCTGGGCCGGGCCTCCGGTTAATAGGTTAGTCCCAAAAATAATATAAAAGTGGAAAATAAAGCCCAATAATGTCCAAAACAGTAGATAATATAACATGGAGCAATCAAAAATTATAGATACGTTGGAGACGTATCAAGCATCCCCAAGCTTAATTCCTGCTCGTCCTCGAGTAGGTAAATGATAAAAACAGAATTTTTGATGTGGAATGCTACTAGGGATAATTTCAATGTAATTCTTCTTAATTATGGCATGAATATTCAGATCCGAAAGATTCAAGATAAAAGTTTAATATTGACATAGAAATAATAATACTTCAAGCATACTAACTAAGCAATTTAGTCTTCTCAAAATAAAAGTTCATCCCTACAAAATCATATAGTTTAGTCGTGCTCCATTTTCGTCACACAAGAATGCTCTCATCATGCACAACCCCGATGACAAGCCAAGCAATTGTTTCATACTTTAGTAATCTCAAACTTTATAAACCTTCACGCAATACATGAGCGTGAGCCATGGATATAGCACTATGGGTGGAATAGAGTATAATGATGGGGGTTATGTGGAGAAGACAAAAAGGAGAAAGTCTCACATCAACGAGGCTAATCAATGAGTCAATGAGCTATGGAGATGCTCATCGATTGATGTTAATGCAAGGAGTAGGGATTGCCATGCAACGGATGCACTAGAGCTATAAATGTATGAAAGCTCAACAAAAGAAACTAGTGGGTGTGCATCCAACTTGCTTGCTCACGAATACCTAGGGCACTTGAGGAGGCCCATTGTTGGAATATACAAGCCAAGTTCTATAATGAAAAATTCCCACTAGTATATGAAAGTGACAAAACAAGAGACTCTCTATCATGAAGATCATGGTGCTACTTTGAAGCACAAGTGTGGAAAAAGGATAGTAGCATTGTCCCTTTTTATTTCTTTTTTTGGGCCTTCATTTTTTTATTTGGCCTTTTTTTGGGATAATGCTCTATTAAATGATGATCATCACACTTCTATTTATTTACAACTCAATGATTACAACTCAATACTAGAACAAGGTATGACTCTATATGAATGCCTCCGGCGGTGTACCGGGATATGCAATGAATCAAGTGTGACATGTAGGAAAAATTATGAACGGTGGCTTTGCCACAAATACGATGTCAACTACATGATCATGCAAAGCAATATGATAATGATGAACGTGTCATGATAAACGGGATGGTGGAAAGTTGCATGGCAATATATCTCGGAATGGCTATGGAAATGCCATAATAGGTAGGTATGGTGGCTGTTTTGAGGAAGATATAAGGAGGTTTATGTGTGAAAGAGTGTATCATATCATGGGGTTTGGATGCACTGGCGAAGTTTGCACCAACTCTCAATGTGAGAAAGGGCAATGCACGGTACCGAAGAGGCTAGCAATGATGGAAGGGTGAAAGTGTGTATAATCCATGGACTCATAATTAGTCATAAAGAACTCACATACTTATTGCAAAAATCTACAAGTCATCAAAAACCAAGCACTACGCGCATGCTCCTAGGGGGATAGATTGGTAGGAAAAGACCATCGCTCGTCCCCGACCGCCACTCATAAGGAGGACAATCAAAGAACACCTCATGTTTCAAATTTGTTACATAACTACGGGACTCGCAAACTTCAACACAAGTATTTCTCAATTTCACAACTACTCAACTAGCACAACTTTAATACCACTCCCTCCATATCTCAAAACAATCATCAAGCATCAAACTTCTCTTAGTATTCAACACACTCATAAGAGAATTTTATTATTAATCTTGTATACCTAGCATATTAGGATTATTTAAGCAAATTACCATGCTATTTAAGACTCTCAAAATAATCTAAGTGAAGCATGAGAGATCAATAGTTTCTATAAAACAAATCCACCACCATGCTCTAAAAGATATAAGTGAAGTACTAGAGCAAAACTATATAACTCAAAAGATATAAGTGAAGCACATAGAGTATTCTAATAATTTCCGAATCATGTGTGTTTCTCTCAAAAGGTGTGTACAACAAAGATGATTGTGGTAAACTAAAAAGCAAAGACTCAAATCATACAAGACGCTCCAGGCAAAATACATATCATGTGGTGAATAAAAATATAGCTCCAAGTAAAGTTACCGATAGAAGTAGACGAAAGAGGGGATGCCTTCCGGGGCATCCCCAAGCTTTGGCTTTTAGGTGTCCTTATATTATCTTGGGGGTTCCATGGGCATCCCCAAGCTTAGGCTCTTGCCACTCCTTGTTCCATAATCCATCAAATCTTTACCCAAAACTTGAAAACAAAAGACCACTTCAAGGTACTGTAATGAACTCATTCTTTATTTATATTTGTGTTAAACCTACTGTATTCCAACTTTTCTATGGCTTATAAACTATTTTACTAGCCATAGATTCATCAAAATAAGCAAACAACACACGAAAAACAGAATCGGTCAAAAACAGAACAGTCTGTAGTAATCTGTAGCTAGCGCAAGATATGGACCCCCCAAAATTCTAAAATAAATTGATGGACGTGGGGAATTTATCTATTAATCATCTACAAAAGGAATTAACTAAATATCACTTTCCAAATAAAAATGGCAGCAGTTCTCGTGAGCGCTAAAGTTTCTGTTTTTTACAGCAAGATTAACAAGACTTTCCCCTAGTCTTCCCAACGGTTCTACTTGGCACAAACACTAATTAAACACAAAAAACACAACCAAAACAGAGGCTAGATAAATTACTTATTACTAAACATGAGCAAAGAGCAAGGAATAAAAATAAAATTGGGTTGCCTCCCAACAAGCGCTATCGTTTAATGCCCCTAACTAGGCATAAAAAACAAGGATAGATCTAGGTATTGCCATAATAGTAAGATAGATCATTAAAACTCATTTCATATTCTCTATGTTCGGCAGCAATTTTTCTTGCAAGCAAAAGTAATCAAAAGGGCTAAATTTAATGGGACAAAAGTCCCCAAGATCAACCTTGGGAGGTATAGGTTCCTCCTTTGGCCCTTCGTATTGCACAACCAATTCACCGTTGTAAGCATTCTTTTGACAGAACTTTGTGAGCCTATACTCAAGATAATATCCTAGTTCATTATTTCGAATGGCCAAATCATCATTAAGTTCAGAAATTCTATCAACTAAAACATTGGTAGGAACCCTTTTTCTAAGATTTTCATTGAAAGCAACATAGTCTAGAGATTGAAAGCGCATTATTTCTTCTTGATCAAAAAGGATAGCCTCTGTGGGAGGACGGCAAGCGTCCACCCTATAATGCGCAAAGATTTCTTTGGCCTCTTTCATTACGAATCTGAACTCATGAGCCAAAAATATAGTAGCGGCACGCTTAATAGAAGAATGCTCAATATTAGAAAATTCTAGGAAAATCCTTTGTATGCAAGGGTGCATGTGCATGAATTGTTTTTCAAGTTCAACTACAAGCATGGCAATAGCGTCCGCAAGACTACTAGTTCTATGAAGGATAGAACTACCAATAGAAGGCAAAGCACCGGCACAAGTAAAGAAATCTTGGATAACTCCTTTTCCATTAATATTACCACTACCAATACGGAATTTTTTTGTATGTAAGATAGGGGGTTCTTCAGCAGGAGCATCAGAATTTTTCATGATATTATTATTGTCCATATCGACAATAATTTCCCCAATTTCAGACATAACGGCAGAAAGTGCAAAAGGCAAAAAGAGGCAAATAGAGAAAGAGAGGGAGGATAGAGAGAGAGGGCGAATAAAACGGCAAAGGTGAAGTGGGGGAGAGGAAAATGAGAGGCAAATGGAAAATAATGTAATGCGGGAGATAAGGGTTTGTGATGGGTACTTGGTATGTTTGACTTTTGCGTAGACCTCCCCAGCAACGGCGCCAGAAATCCTTCTTGCTACCTCTTGAGCACTGCGTTGGTTTTCCCTTGAAGAGGAAAGGGTGATGCAGCAAAGTAGTGTAAGTATTTCCTCAGTTTTTGAGAACCAATGTATCAATCCAGTAGGAGGCTACGCGCGAGTCCCTCGCACCTGCACAAAACAAATAAATCCTTGCAACCAACGCGATAAGGGGTTGTCAATCCCTACACGGTCACTTACGAGAGTGAGATCTGATAGATATGATAAGATAATATTTTTGGTATTTTTATGATAAAGATGCAATGTAAAATAAAAGGCAATGAAAATAACTACGTATTGGAAGATTTAATATGATGAAGATAGACCCGGGGGCCATAGGTTTCACTAGTGGCTTCTCTCAAGAGCATAGGTATTTTACGGTGGGTGAACAAATTACTATTGAGCAATTGATAGAATTGAGCATAGTTATGAGAATATCTAGGTACGACCATGTATATAGGCATCACGTCCGAGACAAGCAAACCGACTCCTGCCTGCATCTACTACTATTACTCCACACATCGACCGATCCAGCATGCATCTAGAGTATTAAGTTCATAAGAACAGAGTAACGCCTTAAGCAAGATGACATGATGTAGAGGGATAAATTCATGCTATATGATAAAACCCCATCTTGTTATCCTCGATGGCAACAATACGATACGTGCCTTGCTGCCCCTACTATCACTGGGAAAGGACACCGCAAGATTGAACCCAAAGCTAAGCACTTCTCCCATTGCAAGAAAGATCAATCTAGTAGGCCAAACCAAACTGATAATTCGAAGAGACTTGCAAAGATAACCAATCATACATAAAAGAATTCAGAGAAGATTCAAATATTGTTCATAGATAAACTTGATCATAAACCCACAATTCATCGGTCTCAACAAACACACCGCAAAAGAAGATTACATCGAATAGATCTCCACAAGAGAGGGGGAGAACTTTGTATTGAGATCCAAAAAGAGAGAAGAAGCCATCTAGCTAATAACTATGGACCCGTAGGTCTGAGGTAAACTACTCACACTTCATCGGAGAGGCTATGGTGTTGATGTAGAAGCCTTCCGTGATCGATGCCCCCTCCGGCGGAGCTCCGGAACAGGCCCCAAGATGGGATCTCGTGGATACAGAAAGTTACGGCGATGGAATTAGGGTTTTGGCTCTGTATCTGATCGTTTGGGGGTACGTAGGTATATATAGGAGGAAGAAGTACGTCGGTGGAGCAACAGGGGGCCCACGAGGGTGGAGGGCGCGCCGGGGGGGGTGGGTAGGCGCACCCCCTACCTTGTGGCCTCCCTGTTGGTTGCTTGACGTAGGGTCCAAGTCTCTTGGATCTTGTTCGTTCCAAAAATCACGTCCCCGAAGGTTCCATTCTGTCTGGACTCCGTTTGATATTCCTTTTCTTCGAAACCCTAAAATAGGCAAAAAAATACAGCAACTCTGGGCTGGGCCTCCGGTTAATAGGTTAGTCCCAAAAATAATATAAAAGTGGAAAATAAAGCCCAATAATGTCCAAAACAGTAGATAATATAGCATGGAGCAATCAAAAATTATAGATACGTTGGAGACGCATCAATACGGGCCACACCATCTCCCTCCAGGGAAGCGAGATCTTGCCCACTGATGTCGCTTGAAGCTACGTCGGTATTTCCCCAAAGAGGAAGGGATGATGCAACGCAACAGCGGTAGGTATTTCCCTCAGATATGACCAAGGTTATCGAACCAGTAGGAGAACCAAGCAATACAACGTAAACAACACCTGCACACAAATAACAAATACTTACAACCCGACGTGTAAAAGGGGCTGTCAATCCCTTTCGGGTAACGGCGCCAGAAATTGGCAAACGGACGTGAGAGAGTTGTAAATGTTGATAGATCGAACGCCAAATAAAATAAATTGCAGCAAGGTATTTTTGGATTTAATAGATTTGAAAATAAAAGGCAAATAAAATAAATCGCAAAGGCAAATAATATGAGAAAGAGACCCGGGGGCCGTAGGTTTCACTAGTGGCTTCTCTCGAGAAAAATAGCAAACGACAGGTAAACAAATTACTGTTGGGCAATTGATAGAACTTCAAATAATCATGACGATATCCAGGAAATGATCATTATATAGGCATCACGTCCAAGATTAGTAGACCGACTCCTGCCTGCATCTACTACTGTTACTCCACACATCGACCGCTATCCAGCATGCATCTAGTGTATTAAGTTCATGGAGAAATGGAGTAATGCAATAAGAACGATGGCATGATGTAGACAAGATCTATCTATGTAGAGATAGACCCCATCATTTCATCCTTAGTAGCAACGATACATACGTGTCGGTTCCCTTTTTGTCACTGGGATCAAGCACCGTAAGATCGAACCCACTACAAAGCACCTCTTCCCATTGCAAGATAAATAGATCAAGTTGGACAAACAAAACTGAAATATTGGAGAAGAAATACGAGGCTATAAGCAATCATGCATATAAGAGATCAAAGAAACTCAAATAACTTTCATGCATATAAAAAGATAGATCAGATCATAAACTCAAAGTTCATCTGATCCCAACAAACACACCGCAAAAAGAGTTACATCATATGGATCTCCAAGAGGCCATTGTATTGAGAATCAAACGAGAGAGAGAGGAAGCCATCTAGCTACTAGCCACGGACCCGAAGGTCTACAAAGAACTACTCACGCATCATCGGAGAGGCACCAATGGAAGTGGTGAAACCCTCCGTGATGGTGTCTAGATTGGATCTGGTGGTTCTGAACTCTGCGGCGGCTGGAATTGATTTCCGTCAACTCCCCTAGGGTTTCTGGAATATTGGGGTATTTATAGAGCAAAGAGGTGGTCCGGGGGGCACCCGAGGTGGGCACAACCCACCCGGGCGCGCCTGTGCCTCCTGGCGCGCCCTAGCGGGTTATGCTCCCCTCGGAGCACCCCCCAGGCGCAGCCTTGGCCCGTTAGGTGTCTTCTGGCCCATAAAAAATCTCCATAAAGTTTCGTTGCATTTGGCCTCTGTTTGGTATTGATTTTCTGCAACGTAAAAAACATGCAAAAAACAACAACTAGCACTTGGCACTATGTCAATAGGTTAGTACCAAAAATGATATAAAATGACTATAAAATGATTATAAAACATCCAAGATTTATAATATAACAACATGGAACAATAAAAAATTATAGATACATTGGAGACGTATCAGCATCCCCAAGCTTAACTCCTGCTCGTCCTCGAGTAGGTAAGTGATAAAACAGAATTTTTGATGTGGAATGCTGCCTAACATTCCATATCATATTCTTTTCTTTATAGCATGGACATTTGGACTTTTATATTGTTCAAAGCAATAGTCTAGTTTTGACATGATAACTTAAATACTCAAGCATATGAACAAGCAACCATGTCTTTCGAAATATCAACGCTAAAATAAGCTATCCCTAGCCCATCATGCTTAATCATTGATCCATTCATGAAACACACTTGCATATTAACTACACCCAATGCTCAAGTATGATCATAGTGCCTCCTAATTGGTGCTTTTATAAGAGAAGATGGAGACTCAGATTCAAAAATAAAAATTACATAAAGTAAAAGAAAGGCCCTTCGCGGAGGGAAGTAGGGATTTGTAGAGGTGCCAGAGCTCAAAGTGAAAAACTTAGAGATAAAAACATTTTGGGAGGTGTATCCTTCCCACCAACAAAAACGACTTAGAGTTCCCAACACTTTCCATGCTAGATATATCATACGCGGTTCCCAAATAGAAAATAAAGTTTATTCCTATTTCCACCATACTTTCACTTTCCATGGCTAACCGTATCCACGGGTGCCTTCATACCAACACTTTCCAAGGATTTGTTATTTGACAACATAAAGTAAATTCATTTTTCATTTTGGGACTGGGCATCCCTAATACCTTTGCCTTACTCTCGTGCAATGACAAGTGAATAAACACTCATCGTGAGATTAACACATCTAGCATGGAAAATATTAGCCACCCCTCGCCGTTCCGCGAGTGGAACGAACACACAAAAGAGAAGCTTATTTTGAAAATTAGAGATGGCACATACAAATTTGCATAGAATGACAAAAGAATACCACATATAGGTAGATATAGTGGACTCATGTGGCAAAACTGGTTTAAAGGTTTTTGGATGCACAAGTAGTGATCACACTGAAGGAAATATGCCCTAGAGGCAATAATAAAGTTATTATTTATTTCCTCACATCATGATAAATGTTTATTATTCATGCTAGAATTGTATTAACCAGAAACATAATACATGTGTGAATACATAGACAAACATAGTGTCACTAGTATGCCTCTACTTGACTAGCTCGTTGATCAATGATGGTTGAGTTTCCTAGCCATAGACATGAGTTGTCATTTGATTAACGGGATCACATCATTAGGAGAATGATGTGATTGACATGACCCATTCTGTTAGCTTAGCACTTGATTGTTTAGTTTACTGCTATTGCTTTCTTCATGACCTATACATGTTCCTATGACTATGAGATTATGCAACTCCTGATTACCAGAAGAACACTTTGTGTGCTACCAAACGTCACAACGTAACTGGGTGATTATAAAGGTGCTCTACATGTGTCTCCGATGGTGTTCGTTGAGTTGGCATAGATCGAGAATAGGATTTGCCACTCCGATTGTCGGAGAGGTATCTATGGGCCCTCTCGGTAATGCACATTGATAACCCACAAGTATAGGGGATCGCAATAGTTTTCGATAAGTAAGAGTGTCGAACCCAACAAGGAGCTAAAGGTAGAACAAATATTCCCTCAAGTTCTATCGACCACCGATACAACTCTACGCACGCTTGACGTTCGCTTTACCTAGAACAAGTATGAAGCTAGAAGTACTTTGTAGGTGTTGTTGGATAGGTTTGCAAGATAATAAAGATTACGTAAATAAAAAGTAGGGGATGTTTAAGTAAAGACACAATAAAGTAAATATAGCGAGTATGGAAAAGTGGTGGTAGGAGTTGCGAAATTGCCCCTAAGCAATTGACTACTTTACTAGACCGATAACAAGTTTTATGTGGGAGAGGCCACTGCTAGCATGTCATCCCTGACTTGGAATTCTATGCACTTACGATTGGAACTATTAGCAAGCATCCGCAACTACTAACGTTCATTAAGGTAAAACCCAACCATAGAATTAAGATATATTGGTCCCCCTTCAATCCCGTATGCATCAATTTCTATGCTAGGTTGAAGCTTCTGTCACTCTTGCCCTCCAATACATAGTCCTATCAACATACAACTAACCCTATGGTGTGATCCATGCGCGCGCTCATATGATGGGCACCAAAGGACAGCAACATAACCACAAGCAAATTAAATCAATATTCATCAACCATCGATAGGACAACGAAAATCTACTCAGACATCATAGGATGGCAACACATCATTGGATAATAATATGAAGCATAAAGCACCATGTTTAAGTAGAGGGTACATCGGGTTGCGGGAGAGTGGACCGCTGTAGATAGAGGGGGGAAGGTGATGGAGATGTTGGTGAAGATGGCGGAGGTGTTGGAGTAGATCGTGGTGATGATGATGATGGCCACGGCAACGTTCCGGCGCCACCGGAAGAGAAGGGGAGAGGGGGGCCCTTCGTCTTCTTCTTCCTTGACCTCCTCCCTAGATGGGAGAAGGGTTTTCCCTCTGGTCCTTGGCCTCCATGGCATGGGAGGGGTGAGAGCCCCTCCAAGATTGGATCTGTCTATCTGTCTCTCTCTGTTTCTGCATTCTGTTCTGCTGCCCTTTCACCGTTTCGTATATATATGGAGATCCGTAACTCCGATTGGACCGAAACCTTCGCCATGATTTTTTTACCAAAAGATAGCTTTCTTGCGGCCGAAGAAGGGCACCAACCGCCTTACGGGTGGACCACGAGGGTCAGGGGCACGCCCCCCTACCTCGTGCCCACCTCGAACACCGTTTCGCGTTGATCTTTCTCCCAGATTTTCCAAATATTCCAAAAATAAGCTCCGTCCGTTTTTATCCCGTTTGGACTCCGTTTGATATGGATATTCTATGAAACATAAAACATGCAACAGACAGGAACTGGCACTGGGCACTGGATCAATAAGTTAGTCACAAAAATAATATAAAAAGTTGCCAAAAGTATATGAAAGTTGTAGAATATTGGCGTGGAACATTCAAAAATTGTAGATACAACGGAGACGTATCAGCATCCCCAAGCTTAATTCCTGCTCGTCCTCAAGTAGGTAAATGATAAAAAAGATAATTCTTGATGTGGAATGCTACCTAGCATAATCTTGATCACATATCTAATCATGGTATGAATATTAAGACACGAGTGATTCAAAGCAATAGTTTATGATTTGACATAAAACAATAATACTTCAAGCCCACTAATAAAGCAATCACGTCTTTTCAAAATAACAAGGCCAAAGAAAGTTATCCCTACAAAATCATATAGTCTGTCTATGCTCCATCTTCACCACACAAAATATTCACATCATGCACAACCCCGATGACAAGCCGAGCAATTGGTTCATACTTTTTAACACGCTTCAGCATTTTCAACCCTCACGCAATACATGAGCGTGAGCCATGGATATAGCACTATAGGTGGAATAGAATGGTGATTGTGTAGAAGACAAAAAGGAGAAGATAGTCTCACATCAACTAGGCGTATCAACAGGCTATGGAGATGCCCATCAATAGATATCAATGTGAGTGAGTAGTGATTGCCATGCAACGGATGCACTAGAGATTTAAGTATATGAAAGCTCAAACTGAAACTAAGTGGGTGTGCATCCAACTTGCTTGCTCATGAAGACCTAGGGCATTTGAGGAAGCCCATCATTGGAATATACAAGCCAAGTTCTATAATGAAAATTCCCACTAGTATATGAAAGTGATAACTCAAGAGACTCTCCATATGAAGAACATGGTGCTACTTTGAAGCACAAGTGTGGAAAAAGGATAGTAGCATTGTCCCTTCTCTCTTTTTCTCTCGTTATTTTTTTGGGCCTTCCTTTTTTATGGCCTTTCTCTTTTTCTTTTTCTTTTTTTTTCATTCGGAGTCTCATCTCGACTTGTGGGGGGAATCATAGTCTCCATCATCCTTTCCTCACTGGGACAATTCTCTAATAATGATGATCATCACACTTTTATTTACTTACAACTCAATATTACAACTCGATATCTAGAACAAAGGTATGACTCTATATGAATGCCTCCGGCGGTGTATCGGGATGTGCAATGATCTAGCGTAGCAATGACATAAAAAACGGACAAGCCATGAAAACATCATGCTAGCTATCTTACAATCATGCAAAGCAATATGACAATGAATGCTCAAGTCATGTATATGATGATGATAGAAGTTGCATGGCAATATATCTCGGAATGGCTATGGAAATGCCATGATAGGTAGGTATGGTGGCTGTTTTGAGGAAGGTATATGGTGGGTTTATGGTACTGGCGAAAGTTGCGCCATACTAGAGAGGCTAGCAATGATGGAAGGGTGAGAGTGTGTATAATCCATGGACTCAACATTAGTCATAAAGAACTCACATACTTATTGCAAAAGTTTATTAGCCCTCGAAGCAAAGTACTACTACGCATGCCCCTAGGGGGATAGATTGGTAGGAAAAGACCATCGCTCGTCCCCGACCGCCACTCATAAGGAAGACAATCAATAAATACCTCATGCTCTGACTTTGTTACATAACGGTTCACCATACGTGCATGCTACGGGAATCACAAACCTCAACACAAGTATTTATACTAATCCACAACTACCCACTAGCATGACTCTAATATCACCATCTTTATATCGCAAAACTATTGCAAGGAATCAAACATATCATATTCAGTGATCTACAAGTTTTATGTAGGATTTTATGACTAACCATGTGAATGACCAGTTCCTGTCATCTCTCTAGATAGATATAAGTGAAGCAAGAGAGTTTAATTCTTTCTACAAAATATGTGCACACGCTCTAACAAATATAAGTGAAGCAAAAGAGCATTCTACAAATGGCGGTTTTCTATGTAAAGGGAAACAGGCAATCCAAACTTCAAATGATATAAGTGAAGCACATGAAGCATTCTATAAAGCCATACTCAAAGATATAAGTTAAGTGCATAGAGCATTCTATAAATCAACCAAGGACTATCTCATACCAGCATGGTGCATAAAAGAAAGATGAAAACTAAATGCAAAAGATGCTCCAAGATTGCACATATCGCATGAACGAAACGAATCCGGAAACATACCGATACTTGTTGAAGAAAGAGGGGATGCCTTCCGGGGCATCCCCAAGCTTAGACGCTTGAGTATACTTGAATGTTTACTTGGGTTTCCTCGGGAATCCCCAATCTTGAGCTCTTGCCTCTCTTCCTTCTTCTCACATCGAGACCTTCTCGATCATCGAACACTTCATCCACACAGAACTTCAACAGAAAACTCGGTAAGATCCGTTAGTATAATAAAGCAAATCACTACTCTAAGTACTGTTGCAAACCAATTCATATTTTTTGCATTGTGTCTACTGTAATATAACTTTTCCATGGCTTAATCCACTGATCTAAATCGCTAGTTTCATCAAAACAAGCAAACTATGCATCAAAAACAGAATCTGTCTAAAACAGAACAGTCTGTAACAATCTGAACATTCACCATACTTCTGATACTTGAAAAATTCTGCCAAAATTAGGAAAAATAAAAAATTTGTATATAAAGATAGTTCAAGATAAATCAGAACCATTTGACGTTCCAGTAAAAAATGTAAAATCGCGCACTACAGCCAAAGTTTCTGTCCCGCACCGTACAAACCAACCAGCACTGTAAACATCCTAAAGGCAAACCTTGGCACATTATTTTTATAATACAATGGAATTGCACAAGGGGATAATTATTTTTGTTGAAAATTTTCTGTAATCAAGATTCACAAAGTTGCCGTGAGCATTAACAAAGTTCAAGGAGCTCTCCCACTTCAACAATGCTTGTCTTTCTCACTTTCACTTTCCTTTTTGAAAAAGTTTTGGGTTCCCCTCTTTATTTTTGTTGTTTTTAAACTATATGAAAGCACTCAACAGAAATAAATGACTCTCTAAAACTTCCGGGTTGTCTCCCTGGCAGCGCTTTCTTTAAAGCCATTAAGCTAGGCATATAGTGCTCAAGTAGTGAATCCACCCGGATCCCAAGGTATATCAAATCCAATTTTAATTAGAAATGATTTGTAATTTAGTAGTGAGCCCAAAGTAACATATATCATGTAACAACGAAGTCTAACTCTCTTCCTATGCATCGGCATGTCATAAAAGAACAATCCATGCACACATAGTAAAGGCCAATGCATAGTATAAACAGTTTCTTGCAATTTTGTTGTATTGGAAACATAAAGAGGTGGAGATATAGTTCCTCTCTCATAATAATTGCAAGTAGGAGCAGCAAGCACATGCACATTATATTCATCAAAATCATCATGTGTAATAGTAAAACGCAACCCATCGATATAATCCTTAATAAGGGTAAACTTCTCCGATATAGTGCAGTTGGGAGAATTCAAAAAGATAATAGGACTATCATGCGTGGGTGCAATAGCAACAATTTCATGTTTAACATAAGGAACTATAGCAAGTTCATCTCCATAAGCATAATTCATATTGGCATCTTGGCCACAAGCATAACAAGCATCATCAAAAAGGGATATTTCAAAAGAATCAACGGGATCATAGGAATTATCATAGCATTCATCCTTCGGTAAGCATGAAGGGGAATTAAACAATGTATGAGTTGAAGAGTTACTCTCATTAGAAGGTGGGCACGGGTGATCAATCCGCTCTTCCTCCTTTTGTTCTTCGCTCTCTTTCTCATCTTTTTCATCCAATGAGCTCACAATTTCATCAACTTCTTCTTCCATAGATTCCTGCAAAACATTAGTCTCTTCTTGGACAGCGGAGACTTTCTCAATAAGAGCATTAATATAGGAATTATATTCATAATTATCATAGCAATATTTTATGATAGCTAAATTTTCAGGCCTATAAACATCATCATCAAAAGATTCATACTTTTCAAACAAAGATTCAATTTCATAAGCACCCTTAAAAGCAACAAATTCTTCTATTTGTTCCACATCATAGTAATCATATATACCATTAGCATAAGAAGCTAAGGTTTCATTGTCATTAAATTTGCATGAAAAGGGAAGGTGCGGAGCCTTCATCCTAGAGCAACAAGTATAATCATAACTAAAGCATACTTGCCGAGCATACCACTTCAATATATAAATTTGATCCCATAATAGTTTCCCTTTTTGTGTCAAGCGATAATCCCTAAAGTATTCACGTTGATCCAACGTTACTCCCATTACCAGATTGAATGGGGTTTTCTCAGTATTATCAAAGTAGTACATAATTTCTGTCACATAACGAGCATCGAGGGTTTTAGGAGGTTCCTCATCTCCATGAGTAGCAAGTACACCTAATTTTTTTGGTATTTCGTGTTCCATATCCATAACTAAAGATAGAGAACAACTAAGAACAACAAATAAAAATTACTTAGTGATAAAGCAAACAAGCACACACGAGAATATTCACCCCACGCTATTGCTCCCCGGCAACGGCGCCAGAAAAAGGTCTTGATAACCCACAAGTATAGGGGATCGCAACATTTTTCGATAAGTAAGAGTGTCGAACCCAATGAGGAGCTAAAGGTAGAACAAATATTCCCTCAAGTTCTATCGACCACCGATACAACTCTATGCACGCTTGACGTTCGCTTTACCTAGAACAAGTATGAAGCTAGAAGTACTTTGTAGGTGTTGTTGGATAGGTTTGCAAGATAATAAAGATTACGTAAATAAAAAGTAGGGGCTATTTCAGTAAAGACACAATAAAGTAAATATAGCGAGTATGGAAAAGTGGTGGTAGGAGTTGCGAAATTGCCCCTAAGCAATTGACTACTTTAGACCGATAGCAAGTTTTATGTGGGAGAGGCCACTGCTAGCATGTCATCCATGACTTGGAATTCTATGCACTTATGATTGGAACTATTAGCAAGCAGCCGCAACTACTAATGTTCATTAAGGTAAAACCCAACCATAGCATTAAGATATATTGCCCCCCCCTTCAATCCCGTACGCATCAATTTCTATGCTAGGTTGAAGCTTCTGGCACTCTTGCCCTCCAATACATAGTCCTATCAACATACAACTAACCCTATGGTGTGATCCACGCGCTCGCTCATATGATGGGCACCAAAGGACAGCAAAATAACCACAAGCAAATTAAATCAATCATAGCAATTCATCAACCACCGATAGGACAACGAAAATCTACCCAGACATCATAGGATGGCAACACATCATTGGATAATAATATGAAGCATAAAGCACCATGTTCAAGTAGAGGGTACAACGGGTTGCAGGAGAGTGGACCGCTGTAGATAGAGGGGGGAAGGTGATGGAGATGTTGGTGAAGATGGCGGAGGTGTTGGAGTAGATCGTGGTGATGATGATGATGGCCACGACAGCGTTCCAGCACCACCGGAAGAGAAGGGGAGAGGGGGCCCCTTCGTCTTCTTCTTCCTTGACCTCCTCCCTAGATGGGAGAAGGGTTTTCCCTATGGTCCTTAGCCTCCATGGCATGGGAGGGGCGAGAGCCCCTCCGAGATTGGATCTGTCTCTCTGTCTCTCTCTGTTTCTGCGTTCTGTTCTGCTGGCCTTTAACCGTTTCGTAAATATATGGAGATCCTAACTCCGATAGGACCGAAACCTTCGCCGTGATTTTTTACCAAAAAATAGCTTTCTTGCGGCCGAAGAAGGGCATCAACCGCCTTATGGGTGGACCACGAGGGTCAGGGGAGCGCCCAGGGGGGTGGGGTGCACCCCCTACCTCGTGCCCACCTCGGACACCGTTTCACGTTGATCTTTCTCCCAGATTTTCCAAATATTCCAAAAATAAGCTCCGTCCGTTTTTATCCCGTTTGGACTCCGTTTGATATGGATATTCTGCGAAACATAAAACATGCAACAGACAGGAACTGGCACTGGGCACTGGATCAATATGTTAGTCCCAAAAATAATATAAAAAGTTGCCAAAAGTATATGAAAGTTGTAGAATATTGGCATGGAACAATCAAAAATTATAGATACGACGGAGACGTATCACACATCACTACAAGCCTTGCAAGCAATGTAACTAATGAGTTAGTTGCGGGATGATGCATTACGGAACGAGTAAAGAGACTTGTCGGTAACGAGATTGAGCTAGGTATTGAGATACCAACGATCGAATCTCGGGCAAGTAACATACCAATGACAAAGGGAACAATGTATGTTGTTATGCGGTTCGACCGATAAAGATCTTCGTAGAATATGTAGGAGCCAATATGGGCATCCGGGTTCTGCTATTGATTATTGACCAAAGAAGTGTCTCGGTCATGTCTACATAGTTCTCGAACCCATAGGGTCCGCACGCTTAACGTTCGTTGACGATATAGTATTTATGAGTTATGAATGTTGGTAACCGAATGTTGTTCGGAGTTCCAGATAAGATCACGGACATGACGAGGAACTCCGGAATGGCCCGGAGATAAAGTTTGATATATGGGATAACAGTGTTTGTTCTCCGGAAGGGTTCCAGAATTCACCGGAAGGGGTTCCGGATGTTTCCCGAAATGTTTGGGTACGAGAACACTTTATTTGGGCCATAGAAGAAAGCCCACAAGGTTTTTGGAAAGCGCAAAAGGAAGTTTTGCGGAGTCCAGGGTCCCTGGCGTCTGGGTCCAGATGCCGGGAACCCTGGTGTCTGGCCCTGGAGTCCGAGAAGGACTCTTGCCATTCGGGTGAAACCGACTTTGTGGAGGATTTTACTCCAAGTTTCGACCCCAAGGCTCAACATATAAATAGAGGGGTAGGGCTAGCACCCAAGACACATCAAGAAACACCAAGCCGTGTGCCGGCAACCCCGTCCCCTGTAGTTTACCCCCCATAATAGTTTTCGTAGTGCTTAGGTGAAGCCCTGCGGAGATTGTTCTTCACCAACACCGTCACCACGCCGTCGTGCTGCTGGAACTCATCTACTATTTTGCCCCTCTTGCTGGATCAAGAAGGCGAGGACGTCATCGAGCTGAACGTGTGCTAAACGCGGAGGTGCCGTACTTCGGTACTTGATCGGGACGGATCGTGAAGGTGTACGACTACATCAACTGCGTTGATAAACGCTTCTGCTTTCGGTCTACGAGGGTACGTAGACATACTCTCCCCTCTCGTTGCTATGCATCACCATGATCTTGCATGTGCGTAGGATTTTTTTTTGAAATTACTATGTTCCCCAACAGTGGCATCCGAGCCAGGTTTATGCGTAGATGTTATATGCACGAGTAGAACACAAGTGAGTTGTGGGCGATACAAGTCATACTGCTTACCAGCATGTCATACTTTGGTTCGGCGGTATTGTTGGATGAAGCGGCCCGGACCGACATTATGCGTACGCTTACGCGAGACTGGTTCTACCAATGTGCTTTGCACATAGGTGGCTGGCGGGTGTCAGTTTCTCCAACTTTAGTTGAACCGAGTGTGACTACGCCCGATCCTTGTTGAAGGTTAAAACATCACTAACTTGACGAACTATCATTGTGGTTTTGATGCGTAGGTAAGAACGGTTCTTGCTCAACCCGTAGCAGCCACGTAAAACTTGCAACAACAAAGTAGAGGATGTCTAACTTGTTTTTGCAGGGTGTCGGTGTGAAAACCGGCGGATCTCGGGTAGGGGGTCCCGAACTGTGCGTCAAGGCCGGATGGTAACAGGAGACAAGGGACACGATGTTTTTTACCCAGGTTCGGGCCCTCTCGATGGAGGTAATACCCTACTCCTGCTTGATTAATATTGATGATATGGGTAGTACAAGAGTAGATCTACCACGAGATCAAGGAGGCTAAACCCTAGAAGCTAGCCTATGGTATGATTGTTGTGTATGGAGTTGATTGCCTACGGACTACAACCCTCCGGTTTATATAGACACCGGATAGGGTTAGGGTTACATAAAGTTGGTTACAATGGTAGGAGATCTTGAATATCCGCATCGCCAAGCTTGCCTTCCACGCCAAGGAAAGTCCCATCCGGACACGGGACGAAGTCTTCAATCTTGTATCTTCATAGTCCAGGAGTCCGGCTGAAGGTATAGTCCGGCTACCCGAACACCCCCTAATCCAGGACTCCCTCAGTAGCCCCTGAACCAGGCTTCAATGACAACGAGTCCGGCGCGCAAATTGTCTTCGGCATTGCAAGGCGGGTTCCTCCTCCAAGTCCTTCATAGAAGATTGTAAACACCAAGAGTAGTGTCCGGCTCTACAAAATAAGTTTCCACATATTGCCATAGAGAGAATAATATTGACACAAATCAAATCTGCCGACATATTCTGCAGTGCGTCATCACACTACGGCCAAGTCCTTTACTTGAATCGTTTTTACTTTTCCACCTCAGCATGTTTTGCGAGGCGGTTTCCTTGGCACGTCTTGTCAAAGAAGATATCATGTACCCCCTTTACGGGATTCTCATCAATACGGACATGGGTAACCCAACCGCGCCATTTATCACGGCGCTTGGGAGGCAAGCAAGTTTTACTAGGCTAGTGGGGACGCACAACTGCATCCGCCCATATAAGGGGATAAGGATCCACCCTTTTACCTACGCCTTCTTCCTCTTTTGCCTATCCATCTCCTGCGCACTCGAGCTCCAGCGCCCAAGCCCTCACTTCCCACCTCAACCTTCTCCAGCAATGTCTGGAGCGGGAGGCAAGTGGATGGTCTCCTCCGTCACGGAGGGCCATGTCAAAAAGCTAAGGAAGGCCGGATACTTGTCCAAAGACATCGTGCACCGGCTTCCCGAGGAGGGGCAGCTTCTCCCCACCCCAAGGCCCCATGAGAGGGTAGTATTCCTTCCCCACTTCCTCCGCGGACTGGGTTTTCCACTCCACCCATTTGTCCGGGGGCTCATGTTTTACTATGGCCTGGATTTCCACGATCTGGCCCCGAACTTCGTCCTCAACATCTCGGCGTTTATCGTCGTGTGCGAGGCCTTCCTCCGCATCCGCGCCCATTTCGGCCTCTGGCTCAAGACCTTCAATGTCAAGCCCAAGGTGGTGCGCGGCCGCCAGGCGGAATGCGGAGGCGCCATGGAGGGCAAGATGGCCAACGTCCTATGGCTCGAGGGCTCCTTCGTGGAGACCCTGAAGGGTGGCAATCGTGGTGGTTTTACATCACCGAGCCGCGCGATCCGAAATGGATCGCAACCCCCGAGTTCCGATCCGGACTCCCCACGCGGCTTATGTCCTGGAAAGAGAGGGCCTGTCGTGGGGCGACGAAAAAGAGGTGACCAGACTGCAGACATGCATCTAGTCCCTGGTGAGCAAGCCAATCAAGCTCGTCAATGTAGTCCAGGTTATGCTCGTCCCCCGGATCCTCCTGTGTCAACAACGGGGCTTTAATCTATGGGAGTTCAACCCGGCGCAGCACCAAACCCTTAACAGGCTCTTCGACACGACGTATGAAGACGTCTGGAAGGTGCTAACCAAAGCCGCCGAGGCTCCCACATCCGCTTCCGAGGACCGCGGATATAGCTCGCAGCGTCACACTAGCGAGGTAAGCTATTTTCACCTTTTACAGGATGTTAAGTTTTTTCATAGTTTGACTCTATGCGGGATCTAAGCTCCCTTACCTTTGACAGGCTCGGCGGGCGAAGTCCGGATCGATTAACTGTCCGGCTCCCTTGCCCGAAGACCCAGCCCCCGCTCTACTAGCGAAGCTGCTGGTTTCGGCACCTTATGTGGTGCCGGAGAAGAAGGCCAAGAAGAAGAAGGCCACGGGGACTCGAAAGAGTTCTCGGCATATGGTGGTGTCGGACTCGTCGTCCGACGAGTCCGAGATGCACTCCCCCCATGAAGACGAGGAGGAGGAAGAAGAAACCTCTCCCCCCCCAGCGGGGGGAGGAGAGAAGAGGAAGGCCGCCCCAACGGGGGAGGCCGAGGGGTCTAGGAAAAGGAAGACCCCTCCGCCGGACTACGCCCCCAACGCCGAAGAGGGCAAAGAGGAGTGGCCAAACAGGGCCAAGCGTCCGGCGAAATCGTAAATTTGGATATCAGAATAACTCATGATGTTCCTTTGTTGCACAGCTTTCCCTAATGTCGAACATAATTATGCATCCCGCCCCGGGCCGAACTCAACGAGTCATCGAGCGGCTCCCTAGATTCATCGGACGTGAACTCAGTTCCGCCCGCTGTCTCCCCCCGCACTGCGGATGACGCCGAAGTGGCGTCGCAACGAGCTCCGGGGCAGGAGGAGCTGGTCCTGGAGGATCCGCAGGGTGACCTCCCGGACCCCAGGAGTAAAGGGGACAAGACCCCCCAGGGCTCCAAGTCCGGCTTTGTGCCGGACACCGCGCCGGAATCTTCAATATTTCCGGACTGCGGTAGGCGAACTCCTTCCAAGAGGAGAAAGCCTTCTGAGCCGGCGGCCTCCGTCCAACCGGAGGTGCCGGACAATCTGCTCAAGGTGCTTGACGGCGCCTCCATCGACGAGGAGCACCGTACTATTATGAGTACGGTGATCCAGAAGGTTCAGTCCGTCAAGAGCGGACTGAGTGAAGCTTGCGCTAGCCTCCTAACGGGCTTCGAGGTAAGTAAAAATATGTAAAAATATAACCGCATAGACAGTAGCCCCTGATGCTCTGTTTGGCGTTCGGAAAGAAAAGCCGAATAGAGGATCTAGTAAATTTCGCAGGAGTAACAATAAAGAGTCAATATGCGTGTGCAGGCTTCGCTGCTATCCACCGCCGTACTGACTGCGGAGGTGGGTGTCCTGAAACAGGACCACAAGCGGACCGAGCAAGAGCTCGGCCTTGCCAAGCGGCAGCTCGAGGAAAAAGAAGGTAGGAAATACCTTACAGAAAAAGTGCCTATAGAGAGGCATGATTGCAAAAAATAACAGGATTGCACTGCTTATTATAGGGGCCACGACTGAGGTGGCGACCCTCAAGCAGGCGCTGTCCGAGGCCGAAAAGAAAACGGTCGCGGAGCGCACCGAGCGAGAGAAACTTGGGGCTCAGGTCGGCGAGGTGCAGCAAGAGCTTCAGGCTCTCATGAAAAACATGAGAGTTTGGAGCTTGAGTCAAAGACCCAAGCGTCTGAGCTCGCGGCGGCCCTTGAGACTGCCAAGTCTGCCAAGGCCGAAGCCCAAAAGGCCCTCCAAGAGTTGGAGGAGATTAAGAAGATAGCAGCGGGTAAGGCATTCTTTATGCAAAGCAGAAATATAAAAGTAAACTACTTGTTACTTACTCGAATCCGGAGTTCTCCAGGGGCATTAGCAGATCTTCCCCGCAGCGTATCCGACGCTGCCGCATTCTACCAAGCTGAAGAGGGCAGCTCGACGGAGAAGGTGTTCTGGTCTCAGTATGCTGAGGCCGGACACCCTGTGCCCTTGAGCGACCAGCTGAAACAGCTGGTCGAGCTCCACAAGGCGGCCGAACAGGCCATGAAGGGCTTCATAGTTCGGCTGTGGCCCGGAGAGGCCCTGCCTGGGAGCTACTTCGGGCTGGTGCGGCGGCTGGTGGAGGCCTGTCCAAGGCTCGAGGTCATCAAGCGCTCCGTCTGCATCGAAGGTCCCCGTCGGGCCCTTGCCCGTGCAAAGGTGCACTGGGGTAAGCTGGACGGTGAGAAGCTTGTGAAGGACGGGTCGCCGCCGGGGAAGGAGCATTGCAAGCCCGAGAACTATTACAAGGATGTTCTTGCGGGTGCCCGCCTTGTGGCGGATGAATGTACCAAGGATGTAATTTTTGAATAAACTCGCTCGTTTTTATCCTATGCGCTGAAAACTTGTTCATAGGCGCTTAAGCAATGCTTGTTGAATTTAAAATATTATTTTCTGTGCGGCCATTTATCAAAAAATTGAGAGATGGCCAGTCTTCGGCTTCTGCCCCCATGCCACTAGTGCTGGGGTGTTCGGGATAAACCTGGGCGCTCTTCTTCCCATAGTTGGGTCCTTCGAGGGAGGCGCTCAGCACAACGAACCAGGCAATCGGACTATAATGCTTGAACACTCTCACTTAGCCATAGAACTTTATAATTTTAAATTTTGGCGAAGCCCCTAGTTCGGAAGACCGAGTTCGGGGCGCTATCCACGCCTTGGCCGGACAAATCTGGCTCCTCGCTCGAAGCGGCATAAGTCTTTAGGGACTCGAAAAAACCTCTCGAACAGCGACCGGTCTCTCGCCTCATCATGACAGTCAGTTTTAGCTTTCTCCACTGAGGTGCTTAACCCAGCTCAACCGGGGCACAATCGCAGTGGTTCTCCTAGTGCTACCTTAGCCGATATAGCGGAACGTAAGGCACCAAAACATAGGAGCCGGGCAAACCCAACTATTGACCCAAATCATGATTCGGAGCCGATGCATATAGTGCTATAAGTTCGGGGTGCCACACTTGTGAAAGTGTACGGACTTCTCACACCATATTAAAGGGTACTGAAGCCCCTGGCGTAATTGCCGTACCACAGTGTACGGGTGCAACATGTCGTTAATGAACATATATAAAAGAGAGTAATGCAGAAAATAGACAAAAGCTATGCATTGTTTATATAAAGGCTATTTATCAAAGCCGAACGATACAAATAGTGCGGTAAGCAAAAGATATTGGACTATTCAGTATGTCCTGACCAGGGGCAGGCCGCGGAATTGTATTTAAAACAGGTATACCGCTCGTAACAGAGACCACCTGGGAGTTCCATAGTGCGGCATGGCTTGTCTGCCTCCCTGGATCTTGCATCATTTGTGCGGCAGTCGAATTACCGAACAGGTCGTCCGAAGTATGGAGTCCTGAAGGTAAGAAAAAATAAATTAAAAAGAGAATCCGGCAACCCGTAGTATGTTTTAAGCCGTATTCTGGGCGTGCCGTTATTGTGCCGCTTCCCCTGTGCCCATGGTATTTCAAGGGCGTAGTTATGTACGCGAGGTACCGGTTTCGCTATGTCGCGATAGCTGGGGTTGGGGCCGCATTGCTACGCTTGCTCAGAGTGTGCCAGGCAGTCCTGCTGTGGGTTACTCCGGGCGCGCTTGGCAGTGTCTGGCTTTTTAGTGGTCGGACTGGGGAATTGCCTGAGAAGGCTACTTCGTACCTCCGCTGCGAGAGCTGCCGTATGCTCCTCCGTACGGAGGGAGCGTTCGGTGTTTCCGTTGACCGTAATTACTCCTCGAGGGCCTGGCATCTTGAGCTTGAGATATGCGTAGTGCGGCACCGCATTGAACTTTGCAAATGCGGTTCGTCCGAGCAGGGCGTGATAGCCACTGCGAAACGGGACTATATCGAAGATTAACTCTTCGCTTCGGAAAGTGTCCGGGGATCCGAAGACCACGTCAAGTGTTACTGAGCCTGTACAGTTGGCTTCTACACCTGGTATAACGCCTTTAAAGGTCATTCTTGTGGGCTTAATCCTTGAGGGATCTATGCCCATTTTCCGCACTGTATCCTGATAAAGCAGGTTCAGGCTACTGCCGCCGTCCATGAGGACTCTTGTGAGATGAAATCCGTCGATGATTGGGTCGAGAACCAATGCGGCGAAGCCGCCATGACGGATGCTAGTGGGATGGTCCCTTCGATCAAAAGTGATCAGGCAGGAGGACCATGGGTTGAACTTTGGGGCGACTGGCTCTATTGCGTATACGTCCCGTAGCGCACGCTTCCGCTCCCGCTTGGGAATGTGGGTTGCGTATATCATGTTCACCGTCTGCACTTGTGGGGGAAAGCCCTTCTGTCCATTATTGTTCGGCGGCTTGGGCTCCTCGTCGTCGCTGTGCAGCCCCTTGTCTCTGTTTTCGGCCCTTAACTTGCCTGCCTGCTTGAACACCCAACAATCCCTGTTAGTGTGATTGGCTGGCCTTTCGGGGGTGCCATGTATCTGGCACAAGCGATCGAGTATTCGGTCCAAACTGGACGGGCCCTGAGTATTCTTTTTGAATGGCTTTTTCCGCTGACCAGATTTATAGCCTTTGAATCTGGCATTGATTGCCGTGTCTTCATTGCTGTCGCTGTTAACGCGGCATTTTTGCTTATTCCGATGTGTCCTGCCACTTTTGTCCTTGGTATCCGAATTACCAGGGTTCTTTGATAAGTTGTTACTGCGAGCTAGCCAGTTGTCTTCTCCCACGCAAAAGCGGGTCATGAGTGTCGTGAGGGCTGCCATGGATTTCGGCTTTTCCTGTCCCAGGTGCCAGGCAAGCCACTCGTCGCGGATGTTATGCTTGAAGGCTGCTAGGGCCTCTGCGTCCGGACAGTCGACTATTTGGTTTTTCTTTGTTAGGAACCGTGTCCAGAATTGTCTGGCCGATTCCTCTGGCTGCTGAATTATGTGGCTTAAGTCGCCGGCATCCGGCGGTCGCACGTAGGTGCCCTGGAAGTTGTCGAGGAATGCGGCTTCCAGGTCCTCCCAAGAACCGATTGAGTCTGCTGGCAAGCTGTTAAGCCAATGCCGGGCCGGTCCTTTAAGTTTGAGCGGGAGGTATTTGATGGCGTGTAGATCATCGCCGCGTGCCATGTGGATGTGAAGGAGATAATCCTCGATCCATACCGCCGGGTCTGTTGTGCCATCGTATGATTCGATGTTTACGGGTTTGAAACCCTCTGGGATTTTATGATCCATTACTTCATTCGTGAAGTATAGCGGGTGTGCGGCGCCTCTGTACTGGGCTATGTCATGACGTAGCTCGGAAGCGCTATGTCTGTTGTGTTCGGCCCGGCCGGATTTGTTGTATCCGGAGTGAAGATCATTGTCACATGCCGTAGGGCGCCTGCGCGATCCGTAGATCGATCTTGTTTGTCTTGCCTTATCCTCCAGTATGTCTCGCAGGTTGGGCGCATTTTCTCGTGCCTTAGTTGAGCGGCGTCGGGGCATGGCTTGGGTGGAGGGCCGAGGGGCCTCTCTATCGCGGCCGTGAGGTGGCCGGTCTGCCATGTCATGCGCTGGTGATGTAGGTGCTTCCTCCTCTGATCGGGGTAGCGGCCTGCGCTTCGGGTAACTCTTGGAGGGGCGTTCGAGTTCATACTCTTCGGCCGTAAGGACATCAGTCCATCTGCCAGCTAGCAAATCTTGGGCAGCTTTAAGTTGTTGCTGCTTTTTCTTGAGGCTACTTGCCGTGGCTAAAAGCCTGCGTTTAAAACGCTCTTGTTCGACGGGGTCTGATGGTATGACGAATTCGTCGTCATCGAGGCTTGCCTCGTCTTCGGAGGGAGGCGTGTAGTTATCATCCTGGACCTCTCGGTCTACCGCTCTCTCATGAGGGCTGGCTTCTCCATCTTCCTGTGCCGAATCTTGCTGAGGTGGGTGTTCTTCGGCGTTATCCGGGGTAGTATTATCTCCCGTGCTGGAATCACCGTTTTTGCTTTGGCGGGATTTAGAGCGGCGCCGCTGACGCCGGCGCTTCGGCTGTTTCTTGGGGGCGTCATCCCCCACTGTTCCATCGCCATCTCCATCTTTTGGAGTATCCACCATATATATGTCATATGACGAGGTGGCCTTCCAGCGCCCTACAGGTGCCGGTTCCTGTTTGTCTCCTACATCGTCGTCCATGCCGTCGATGTCTTCGGAGCTAAAGTCAAGCATGTCGGTTAGATCGTCGACAGTGGCTATAAAGTGGGTGGTGGGTGGGCTTTGAATTTCCTTATCGCCCGTATCCCACCCTCGCTGACCGTAGTCCAGCCAGGGCTCTCCTGATAAAGAGAGAGACTTAAGAGAGTTCAGGATGTCGCCAAAAGGCGATTGCTGAAAGATGTCTGCGGCGGTGAACTCCATTATCGGCGCCCAATCGGATTCGATTGGCAGGGGCGTGGGGGGTTCGGAGTCCGGGGAGGAGTCCGGATCCTCGGAGTCACGGGCCATGCGGAGTGCGGGGCTGGAGTTCGGCTCGATCGCCTCTGAGATCGCAGCCCCTGAGGCAACGTCTAACCGCTGATCCTCGATCGGTGCAGTATGCTCCGAGTCAATGGTCGAAACCGATGCGTATGCGGCATCCAAGGCGTTGTTCGGCGGCAGAGCTATATCCTGCCCATCGAGACAGTGCGGCGCGCTTGGCTGTGGCTTGAATCCGTCGAAGATCAAGTCCCCGTGGATGTCAGCCATGTAGTTTAGGCTTCCAAACCTGACCTGATGGCCAGGGGCGTAGCTTTCGATCTGCTCCAGGTGGCCGAGTGAATTGGCCCGCAGAGCGAAGCCGCCGAAGACGAAGATCTATCCGGGGAGAAAAGTTTCACCCTGGACCGTATCGTTGTTGATGATCAAAGGATCCATCGGGCCTAAAGGCGACGACACAGAGGAACTCTCAATGAAAGTACCAATGTCGGTGTCAAAACCGGCGGATCTCGGGTAGGGGGTCCCGAACTGTGCGTCAAGGCCGGATGGTAACAGGAGACAAGGGACACGATGTTTTTTACCCAGGTTCGGGCCCTCTCGATGGAGGTAATACCCTACTCCTGCTTGATTAATATTGATGATATGGGTAGTACAAGAGTAGATCTACCACGAGATCAAGGAGGCTAAACCCTAGAAGCTAGCCTATGGTATGATTGTTGTGTATGGAGTTGATTGCCTACGGACTACAACCCTCCGGTTTATATAGACACCGGATAGGGTTAGGGTTACATAATTCGGTTACAATGGTAGGAGATCTTGAATATCCGCATCGCCAAGCTTGCCTTCCACGCCAAGGAAAGTCCCATCCGAACACCGGACGAAGTCTTCAATCTTGTATCTTCATAGTCCAGGAGTCCGGCTGAAGGTATAGTCTGGCTACCCGAACACCCCCTAATCTAGGACTCCCTCACAGGGCATGTTGTGATGTGATATGGTCAAGGCATGATGCTATATTTTATTGTATGAGATGATCATGTTTTGTAACAGAGTTATCGGCAACTGGCAGGAGCCATATGGTTGTCTCTTTATTGTATGAAATGCAATCGCCATGTAATTGCTTTACTTTATCACTAAGCGGTAGCGATAGTCGTAGAAGCAATAGTTGGCGAGACGACAACGATGCTATGATGGAGATCAAGGTGTCACGCCAGTGACGATGGTGATCATGACGGTGATTTGGAGATGGAGATCAAAGGCACAAGATGATGATGGCCATATCATATCACTTATATTGATTGCATGTGATGTTCCTTTATGCATCTTATTCTACTTTGATTGACGGTAGCATTATAAGATGATCTCTCACTAAAAATTTCAAGGTACAAGTGTTCTCGCTGAGTATGCACCGTTGCAAAAGATCGTCGTGCCGAGACACCACGTGATGATCGGGTGTGATAAGCTCAACGTTCTTATACAACGGGTGCAAGCCAATTTTTGCACACGCAGAATACTCGGGTTAAACTTGACGAGCCTAGCATATGCAGATATGGCCTTGGAACACTGAGACCGAAAGGTCGAGCGTGAATCGTATAGTAGATATGATCAACATAGTGATGTTCACCATTGAAAACTACTCCATTTCACGTGATGATCGGTTATGGTTTAGTTGATTTGGATCACGTGATCACTTAGAAGATTAGAGGCATGTCTATCTAAGTGAGAGTTCTTAAAGTAATTTGATTAATTGAACTTAAATTTATCATGAACTTAGTACCTGATAGTATTTTGCTTGTCTATGTTGTTGTAGATAGATGGCCCGTGCTGTTGTTCCGCTGAATTTTAATGCGTTCCTTGAGAAAGCAAAGTTGAAAGATGATGGTAGCAATTACATGGACTGGGTCCATAAGTTGAGGATTATCCTCATTGCTGCACAGAAGAATTACGTCCTTGAAGCACCGCTGGGTGCCAGACCTGCTACAGATGCTGCTGATGACGTTAAGAATGTTTGGCAGAGCAAAGCTGATGACTACTCGATAGTTCAGTGTGCCATGCTTTACGGCTTAGAACTCAGACTTCAACGACGTGTTGAACGTCATGGAGCATATGAGATGTTCCAGGAATTGAAGTTAATATTTCAAGAAAATGCCCGGATTGAGAGACATGAAGTCTCCAATAAGTTCTACAGCTGCAAGATGGAGGAGAATAGTTCTGTCAGTGAACATATACTCATAATGTCTGGGTACCATAACCACTTGACTCAATTGGGAGTTAATCTTCCTGTTGATAGTGTCATTGACAGAGTTCTTCAATCACTGCCACCAAGCTACAAGAGCTTCGTGATGAACTATAATATGCAAGGGATGGATAAGACAATTCTCGAGCTCTTCGCAATGCTAAAGGCTGCGGAGGTAGAAATCAAGAAGGAGCATCAAGTGTTGATGGTCAACAAGACCACCCGTTTCAAGAAAGAGGGCAAAGGGAAGAAGAAGGGAAACTTCAAAAAGAACGGCAAACAAGTTGCTGCTCAGGAGAAGAAACTCAAGTCTGGACCTAAGCCTGAGACTGAGTGCTTCTACTGCAAACAGACTGGTCACTGGAAGCGGAACTGCCCCAAGTATTTGGCGGATAAGAAAGATGGCAAGGTGAACAAAGGTATATGTGATATACATGTTATTGATGTGTACCTTACTAGAGCTCGCAGTAGCACATGGGTATTTGATACTGGTTTTGTTGCTAATATTTGCAACTCAAAATAGGGACTATGGATTGAGCAAAGATTGGTTAAGGACGAGGTGACGACGCGCGTGGGAAATGGTTCCAAAGTCGATGTGATCATCGTCGGCACGCTACCTCTACATCTACCTTCGGGATTCATTTTAGACCTAAATAATTGTTATTTGGTGCCAGCGTTAAGCATGAACATTATATCTGGATCTTGTTTGATGCGAGACGATTATTCATTTAAATAGGAGAATAATGGTTGTTCTATTTATATGAGTAATATCTTTTATGGTCATGCACCCTTGAAGAGTGGTCTATTTGTGTTGAATCTCAATAGTAGTAATACACATATTCATAATGTTGAAGCCAAAAGATGCAGAGTTGATAATGATAGTGCAACTTATTTGTGGCACTGCCGTTTAGGTCATATTGGTGTAAAGCGCATGAAGAAACTCCATTCTGATGGACTTTTGGAATCACTTGATTATGAATCACTTGGTACTTGCGAACCATGCCTCATGGGCAAGATGAATAAAACGCCGTTCTCCGGAATTATGGAGCGAGCAACAAATTTGTTGGAAATCATACATACTGATGTATGTGGTCCGGTGAATATTGAGGCTCGCGGCGGGTATCGTTATTTTCTCACCTTCATAGATGATTTGAGCATATATGGGTATATCTACTTAATGAAACATAAGTCTAAAACATTTGAAAAGTTCAAAGAATTTCAGAGTGAAGTGGAAAATCATCGTAACAAGAAAATAAAGTTTCTACGATCTGATCGTGGGGGAGAATATTTGAGTTATGAGTTTGATCTACATTTGAAACAATGCGGAATAGTTTCGCAACTCACGCCACCCGGAACACCACAGCGTAATGGTGTGTCCGAACGTCGTAATCGTACTTTACTAGATATGGTGCGATCTATGATGTCTCTTACTGATTTACCGCTATCGTTTTGGGGTTATGCTTTAGAGACGGCTGCATTCACATTAAATAGGGCACCATCGAAATCTGTTGAGACGACGCCTTATGAACTGTGGTTTGGCAAGAAACCAAAGTTGTCGTTTCTTAAAGTTTGGGGCTGCGATGCTTATGTGAAAAAGCTTCAACCTGACAAGCTCGAACCCAAATCGGAGAAACGTGTCTTCATAGGATACCCAAAAGAAACTATTGGGTACACCTTCTATCACAGATCTGAAGGGAAGACATTTGTTGCTAAGAATGGATCCTTTCTAGAGAAGGAGTTTCTCTCGAAAGAAGTGAGTGGGAGGGAAGTAGAACTTGATGAGGTAACTGTACTTGCTCCCTTATTGGAAAGTAGTTCATCACAGAAACAGGTTCCTGTGACACCTACACCAATTAGTGAGGAAGCTAATGATGATGATCATGAAACTTCAGATCAAGTTACTACCGAACCTCGTAGGTCAACCAGAGTAAGATCCGCACCAGAGTGGTACGGTAATCCTATTCTGGAAGTCATGTTACTTGACCATGACGAACCTACGAACTATGAAGAAGCGATGGTGAGCCCAGATTCCGTAGAATGGCTTGAGGCCATGAAATCTGAGATGGGATCCATGTATGAGAACAAAGTGTGGACTTTGGTTGACTTGCCCGATGATCGGCAAGCCATCGTGAATAAATGGATCTTCAGGAAGAAGACTGACGCTGACGGTAATGTTACTGTCTACAAAGCTCGACTTGTTGTGAAAGGTTTTCGACAAGTTCAAGGGGTTGACTACGATGAGACTTTCTCACCCGTAGCGATGCTTAAGTCTGTCTGAATCATGTTAGCAATCGCCGCATTTTATGATTACGAAATTTGGCAAATGGATGTCAAAACTGCATTCCTGAATGGATTTCTAGAAGAAGAGTTGTATATGATGCAACCAGAAGGTTTTGTCGATCCAAAGGGTGCTAACAAAGTGTGCAAGCTCCAGCGATCTATTTATGGACTGCTGCAAGCCTCTCGGAGTTGGAATAAACGTTTTGATAGTGTGATCAAAGCATATGGTTTTATACAGACTTTTGGAGAAGCCTGTATTTACAAGAAAGTGAGTGGGAGCTCTGTAGCATTTCTAAAATTATATGTGGATGACATATTGTTGATTGGAAATGATATAGAATTTCTAGATAGCATAAAAGTATACTTGAATAAGAGTTTTTCAATGAAAGACCTCGGAGAAGCTGCTTATATATTGGGCATCAAGATCTATAGAGATGGATCAAGACGCTTAATTGGACTTTCACAAAGCACATACCTTGATAAAGTTTTGAAGAAGTTCAAAATGGATCAAGCAAAGAAAGGGTTCTTTCCTATGTTACAAGGTGTGAAGTTAAGTAAGACTCAATGCCCGACCACTGCAGAAGATAGAGAGAAAATGAAAAGTGTTACCTACGCTTCAGCCATAGGCTCTATCATGTATGCAATGCTGTGTACCAGACCTGATGTGTGCCTTGCTAATATTTTAGCAGGTAGGTACCAAAGTAATCCAGGAGTGGATCACTGGACAGCGGTCAAGAACATCCTGAAATACCTGAAAAGGACTAAGGATATGTTTCTCATTTATGGAGATGACAAAGAGCTCGTCGTAAATGGTTATGTCGATGCAAGCTTTGACACTGATCCGGACAATTCTAAATCGCAAACCAGATACTTATTTATATTGAACGGTGGAGCTATTAGTTGGAGCAGTTCTAAACAAAGCGTCATGGCAGGATCTACATGTGAAGCGGAGTACATAGCTGCTTCGGAAGCAGCAAATGAAGGAGTCTGGATGAAGGAGTTCATATCCTATATAGGTGTCATACCTAGTGCATCGGGTCCAATGAAAATCTTTTGTGACAATACTGGTGCAATTGCCTTGGCAAAGGAATCCAGATTTCACAAAAGAATCAAGCACATCAAGAGACGCTTCAATTCCATCCGGGATCAAGTCCAGGTGGGAGACATAGAGATTTGCAAGATACATAAGGATCTGAATGTTGCAGACCCGTTGACTAAGCCTCTTCCACGAGCAAAACATGATCAGCACCAAGACTCCATGGGTGTTAGAATCATTACTGTGTAATCTTGATTATTGACTCTAGTGCAAGTGGGAGACTGAAGGAAATATGCCCTAGAGGCAATAATAAAGTTATTGTTTATTTCCTCACATCATGATAAATGTTTATTATTCATGCTAGAATTGTATTAACCGGAAACAGAATACATGTGCGAATACATAGATAAACATAGTGTCACTAGTATGCCTCTACTTGACCAGCTCGTTGATCAAAGATGGTTGAGTTTCCTAGCCATAGACATGAGTTGTCATTTGATTAACGGGACCACATCATCAGGAGAATGATGTGATTGACATGACCCATTCCGTTAGCTTAGCACTTGATCGTCTAGTTTACTGCTATTGCTTTCTTCATGACTTATACATGTTCCTATGACTATGAGATTATGCAACTCCCGATTACCGGAAGAACACTTTGTGTGCAACCAAACGTCATGACGTAACTGGGTGATTATAAAGCTTCTACCCACTTAGTAACGTAATCAACAACAACTAAAATATGTGTATGTCCATTAGAGGCAGGAAAAGGTCCCATATAATCAAAGCCCCAAACATCAAACAGTTCAATAACAAGTGAATAATTCATAGGCATATCTTGACGTCTACTAATATTATCAATTATTTGACATTCATCACAAGATAAGACAAACTTATGGGCATCCTTGAAGAGAGTAGGCCAGTAAAAACTGGATTGGAATACCTTATGTGTAGTTCTATCTCCAGCGTGGTGTCCTCCATAAGCTTCAGAGTGACACTTGCATAGGATCTGTTCCTGTTCATGCTCAGGTACTCAATGTCTAATAACACCATCTACTCCTTCTTTATAGAGATGTGGGTCATCCCAAAAGTAATGTCTTAAATCATAGAAAAACTTTTTCTTTTGCTGGTATGTGAAACTAGGCGGTATAAATTTAGCAACAATGTAATTAGCATAATCAGCATACCATGGAGTAGTATGAGAAGCGTTTATGACATTTAATTGTTCATCAGGAAAGCTATCATTAATAGGTAGTGGGTCATCAAGAACATTTTCTAACCTAGACAAGTTATCTGCAACGGGGTTCTCAGCTCCCTTTCTATCAATAATATGCAAATCAAATTCTTGTAGCAAGAGAACCCATCTAATAAGTCTAGGTTTAGCATATTTCTTTTCCATAAGATATTTAATAGCAGCATGATCAGTGTGAATAGTTACTTTAGAATCAACAATATAAGCACTTATCAACTGCTAAGAATTCTTTTTCAGTAGTAGCATAATTTCTCTGGGCATTGTCTAGAGTTTTACTAGCATATTGAATAACATTTAATTTCTTATCAACTCTTTGCCCTAGAACAGCACCTGCAACATAATCACTAGCATCACACATAATTTCAAAAGGTAAATTCCAATCAGGTGGCTGAACAATACGTGCAGAGATCAATGCTTTCTTAAGTATTTCAAATGCTTCTACACAATCATCATCAAAGACGAATGGTATATCTTTTTGTAATAAATTATACCGAGGCCGGGAAATTTTTGTGAAGTCCTTAATGAACCTCCTATAAAAGCCGGCATGACCAAGGAAACTTCTTATACCTTTGATGTCCTTGGGACACGACATCTTTTCAACAGCATCAACTTTAGCTTTATCAACTTCAATGCCCCTTTCAGAAATTTTATGCCCCAAGACAATAGCTTCATTAACCATAAAGTGGCACTTCTCCCAATTCAAGACAAGGTTAGTTTCTTCGCATCTCTGCAAAACTCGATCAAGGTTGCTTAAGCAATCATCAAAAGAGGATCCATAAACAGAGAAATCGTCCATGAAAACCTCACAAATCTTTTCACAAAAGTCAGAGAATATAGCCATCATGCATCTTTGAAAGGTAGCGGGTGCATTACATAAACCAAAAGGCATACGTCTATAAGCAAAAGTACCGAAAGGGCAAGTAAAAGTGGTCTTTGATTGATCATCAGCTGACACAGGTATTTGAGAGAAACCAGAATAACCATCTAGAAATGTGTATGTTTGGATAATATTTCTAGCATTTGATCAATGGAAGGTAAGGGGTAATGATCTTTTTAGTAGCCTTATTTAATTTGCGGAAATCAATTACCATCCTATAACCTGTAATAATTCTTTGCGGAATCAATTCATCTTTATCATTAGGAATGACAGTAATACCTCCCTTCTCAGGAACACAATGGACAGGACTTACCCACTGACTATCAGCAACGGGATAAATTATACCTGCCTCAAGGAGCTTTAGTATTTCTTTTCTTACCACTTCTTTAATCTTAGGATTCAGCCGTCGTTGATGAACAATAACTGGTTTGGCATCTTTCTCCAAATTTATTTTGTGTTGACATAGAGTGGGACTAGTGCCCTTAAGATCATCAAGAGTATATCCAATAGCAGCACGGTGCTTCTTCAGAGTTTTCAATAGTTTTTCTTCCTCCTTCTCTGAAAGGTTAGCACTAATAATAACAGGAGATATCTTCTTTTCATCAAGATAAGCATATTTAAGAGTATCAGGCAATGGTTTAAGCTCAAGCACAGGATCACCCTTGGGTGGAGGAGGATCCCCTAAGATTTCGACAGGCAAGTTGTGTTTCAGAATAGGTCCCTATTTAAATGACACTTCATCTATTTCCCTTCTTTCATTCATAAACATATTATTTTCATGGTCTAGCAAATATTGTTCTAAAGGATCACTAGGAGGTACGGAAATAGAAGCAAGACCAATAATTTCATCTTTACTAGGCAATTCCTCTTCACGGTGTTGTCTACGAAATTTAGAAAAGTTGAACTCATGAGACATATCACCTAAACCAATAGTAAAAACATCCTTTTCGCAGTCTATCCTAGCATTAACAGTGTTTAAGAAGGGTCTACCAAATATAATGGGACAAAAGCTATCTTGTGGGGAACCAAGAACAAGAAAATCAGCAGGATATTTAGTTTTCCCACACAAGACTTCAACATCTCTAACAATCCTAATTGGTGAAATAGTATCTCTATTGGCAAGTTTAATTGTGACATCAATATCTTGTAACTCAGCAGGTGCAATATCATGCATAATTTCTTTGTATAAGTCAACAGGTATTGCACTAGCACTAGCATCCATATCACACAAGCCATGATAACAATGATCTCCTATTTTAATAGAAATAACAGGCATGCCTACCACGTGTCTATGTTTATCTTTAGCACAAGGTTTAGCAATTCTAGCAGTTTCATCACAGAAATAAATAACATGCCCATTAATATTATTGGCCAAGAGATCCTTAACAATAGCAATATTAGGTTCAACTTTAACTTGCTCAGGAGGTGTATAGGTTCTAATATTGCTTTTACGAACCACAGTTGAAGCTTTATCATGATCTTTTATCCTAACAGGAAAAGGTGGTTTCTCAACATAAGCAGTAGGAATAATAGGATCATTATAAGTGATAGTCTTTTCTTCAACTTTAATAGGTGCAACTACTTTTACTTCTATGGGAGGATGATATTTAAACCACTTCTCCTTAGGGAGATCAACATGAGTAGCAAAAGATTCACAGAAAGAAGCTACTATCTCAGAGTCAAGTCCATATTTAGTGCTAAATTTACGGAAAACATTGGTATCCATAAAAGATTTAACACAATCAAACTTAGGTGTCATAGCTGACTCCTTACCTTCGTCGAGATCCCAATCTTCAGAGTTGCATTTAATTCTTTCCAATAAATCCCATTTGAATTCAATAGTCTTCATCATAAAAGAGCCATCACAAGAACTATCGAGCATGGTGCGATTGTTGTCAGAAAGCCGAGCATAAATTTTTTGAATAATCATTTCTCTTGAGATCTCATGATTGGGTCATGAATATAACATTGATTTAAGCCTCCCCCAAGCTTGAGCGATGCTTTCTCCTTCGCGAGGCCAAAATATATATATATATAATTACGATCACGATGAACAAGATGCATGGGATAAAACTTCTGATGAAATTCCAATTTCAATCGTTTATAGTTCCATGATCCCATATCATCACATAGCCTATACCATGTCAATGCATCCCCCTTCAAAGATAAAGGGAAATACTTCTTATTGATAACATCATCAGGCATACCTGTAAGCTTAAATAATCCACAAACTTCATCCACATATATTAGGTGCTCATCAGGATGTAATGCTCCATCTCCTACAAAAGGATTAGCTAGCAGTTTTTCTATCATACCCGAAGGAATTTCAAAATAGACATTTTCATTTTCAGTAGGTTCAGTCGTTCAGTAGGTTGAGGAGCAACTCTTTGCTCTACTGGTCGGGGTGAAGATACCCCGAACAAGACCCTCAGAGGATTACTTTCCATAGTAACAAGTGACAGTAAATTTCAGCACACTATATAAATTTTTCCTTACCAAATTCCACCTACTTTCACCTCGCAAGGTTCAGATGACGTGAGCCATGACGACCAAGCCCAGGCGGGCGCCAGCAGGCATAGCGTACCAGATTCCTCTTGGTGCTAAGGGGCAAGCGCAGGCGTAGAGTCCCAAGGAATCAAGCAAAGGTTTCCATTCCGGTGCAACAAGACCAAGACCACCAGGACGGCAGGACGGAGGTCATCACCGAGCCCACCGTAGCGTCACCACCAGAGGCTTTTGTAGGCGAAGACCACTTTTGTTAGGATAGCATGTACTAGTTGTCTCCCTTCAAATTTGGCCATTGTGGGATCCCTTCCCACCTTCATTTGGGAAGAGGACCAAGGCCACTATAAATAGAACCTGGCCAACACCATAGGGCAGGGAGATGATCTTTGCAGGGGACGAATCATTCAGATCATCCTCACACCCACCAGCTCATCGAGCACAAGAACACCTCTCCTCTTGAGGTTATTATCCACTGTACTAGTTCATCCTCAGCCCCTCGAGGCCAATTCACCACAAAGCAAGAGTAGGGTTTTACACCGCAAGGTGGCCCGAACCTGGGTAAACTACTGTGTCTCTTGTCCATTCGGTTCGTCAAGCTAGGCCATGGGATTACCGAGCAGGCAGACTGGGGAGGATGAGTTCTTCGCATGCACCCTAGAGTTCGAACCTCTCAAGGGTCTGCGGAACCTGAAATCTGACAAGGATCTCCTTGGTAACCAAGGACCGTAACCAGTTGATGATGTCGCTTGAAGCTACGTCAGTATTTCCCCAAAGAGGAAGGGATGATGCAGCACAACGACAATAGGTATTTCCCTCAGATATGAAACCAAGGTTATCGAACCAGTAGGAGAACCAAGCAACACAACGTAAACAACACCTACACACAAATAACAACTTCTCGCAACCCGATGTGTTAAAAGAGTTGTCAATCCATTCCGGGGTACGACGCCTCAAGATAGGCAAACAGACGTGAGATAAATTTGTACTAGATTGATAGATCAAATGCCAAATAAATAAATAATAATAAATTGCATCAAGGTATTTTTGGGTTTTTGGATTAATAGATCTGAAAATAAACTTAAAGGAAAATAGATCGCAAAGGCAAATAATATGAGAAAGAGGCCCGGGGCCATAGGTTTCACTAGTGGCTTCTCTCAAGAAAAATAGCAAACGATGGGTGAACAAATTACTGTTGGGCAATTGATAGAACTTCAAATACTCATGACGATATCCAGGCAATGATCATTACATAGGCATCAAGTCCAAGATTAGTAGACCGACTCCTGCCTGCATCTACTACTATTACTCCACACATCGATCGCTATCCATCATGCATCTAGTGTATTATGTTCATGGAGAAACGGAGTAATACAATAAGAATCATGACATGATGTAGACAAGATCTATCTATGTAGAGATAGACCCCATCGTTTTATCCTTAGTAGCAATGATACATACGTGTCGGTTCCCCTTCTGTCACTGGGATCAAGCACCGTAAGATCAAACCCACTACAAATCACCTCTTCCCATTGCAAGATAAATAGATCAAGTTGGCCAAACAAAACCAAAATATCGGAGAAGAAATATGAGGCTATAAGCAATCACACATAAAAGATATCAAAGAAACTCAAATACTTTCATGGATATAAAAAGATAGATCTGATCATAAACTCAAAGTTCATCGACCCCAACAAACACACCACAAAAGAGTTGCATCATATGGATCTCCAAGAGACCATTGTATTTAGAATCAAGAGAGAGAGAGAGGAAGCCATCTAGCTACTAACTACGGACCCGAAGGTCTACAAAAAACTACTCACGCATCATCGGAGAGGCACCAATAGAGGTGGTGAACCCCATCCGACATGGTGTCTAGATTGGATCTGGTGGTTCTGGACTCTACGACGACTGGATGAATATTTCGTCGACTCCCCTAGGGTTTTGGGAATATTGGGGTATTTATAGAGCAAAGAGGCGGTCCGGAGGGGCACCCGAGGTGGGCACAACCCACCAGTGCACGCTTGGGGCTCCTGCCATGCCCTAGTGGGTTGTGCTCCCCTCGGGGTACCCCCCAGGTGCAGCCAGGGCCCGTTGTGTTCCTTCTGGCCCATAAAAATTCTCCATAAAGTTTAGTGGCATTTGGACTCCATTTGATATTGATTTTCTGCGATGTAAAGAACATGGAAAAACAGCAATTGGCACTTGGCACTATGTCAATAGGTTAGTACCAAAAATGATATAAATGACTATAAAATGATTATAAAACATCCAAGAACAATAATATAACAGCATGGAACAACCAAAAATTATAGATAAGTTGCAGACGTATCGGCATCCCCAAGCTTAACTCCTACTCGTCCTCGAGTAGGGAAGTGATAAAAACAGAATTTTTGATGTGGAATGCTGCCTAACATGTCATATCATAATTCTTTCTTTATAGCATGGACATTTGGACTTTTATATTGTTCAAAGCAATAGTCTAGTTTTGACATGATAATTTAGATACTCAAGCATATCAACAAGCAACCATGTCTTTCAAAATATCAACGCTAAAATAAGCTATCCCTAGCCCATCATGCTCAACGATTGATCCATTCATGAAACACACTCGCATATTAGCTACATCCAATACTCAAGTACAATCATATTGCCTCCTAGTTGGTGCTTTTATAAGAGAAGATGGAGACTCAAATTCAAAAATAAAAATTGCATAAAGTAAAAGAAAGGCCCTTCGCAGAGGAAGTAGGGATTTGTAGAGGTGCCAGAACTCAAAGCGAAAAACTTAGAGATAAAAAAAATTGGGAGGTGTATCCATCCCACCAACGAAAACGATTTAGAGTCCCCAATACTTTCCATGCTTAGATATATCATAGGCGGTTCCCAAACAGAAAATAAAGTTTATTCCTTTTTGCACCATACTTTCACTTTCCATGGCTAGCCGTATCCACGGTTGCCCTCCATACAAACACTTTCCAAGGAATTTATTATTTGACAACATAAAGTAAATTCATTTTTTTCATTTCGGGACTGGGCATCCCTATTACCTTTGCCTTACTCTCGTGCAATGACAGGTGAATAAACACTCATCGTGAGAATAACACATCTAGCATGGAAAATATTAGCCACCCCTCACCGCTCCGTGAGCGAAACAAACACACAAAACAGAAGTTTATTTTTGAAAATTAGAGATGGCACATGCAAATTTGCTTAGAACAGCAAAAGAATACCGCATATAGGTAGATATAGTGGACTCATGTGGCAAAACTGGTTTGAAGGTTTTGGATGCACAAGTAGTGAGCATACTTAGTGCAAAATGAAGGCTAGCAAAAGATTGAGAAGCGACCAACCCAAGAAACTAATAATCTCATAAGCAAGCATTAAGCATAACTAACACCGAATACTGCATCACAAGTAGGATATAATTTCATTGCATGACTATAGACTTTCCTGCTTGCATAGGGAATCACAAACCTTAACACCAATATTCTTACTAAAGCATAATTACTCATCAAGATGACTCACATATCACATCATCATATCTCAAAACTATTAGTAAGAATCAAGTTTATTTTTCCCAATGATCTTCATGAAAGTTTTTATTATATCCTTCTTGGATATCTATCACTTTGGGACTAATTTTCATGTGTTGCTTTTGACAAGCTCAAACTAATATAAGTGAAGATCATGAGCATAATTTTTCTTTCTCTCAAATTAATTTAAGTGAAGCAAAAGAGAATTTCTTGAAAATTTACTAACTCTCAAATAATTCTAAGTGAAGCAAGAGAGCATTTCTTCAAAAATACTAAAGCACACCGTGCTCAAAAAGATATAAGTGAAGCACTAGAGCAAGTCCATAGCTCATAAACAATTTAAGTGAAGCATAGAGAGCAATTCTAACAAGTCATGCCATAATTTTGGCTCTCTCAAAAAGTTGTATCCAGCAAGGGACCAAGACTTAAAACACAAAATAAAACAAGCAAAGACTCATATCATACAAGACGCTCGAAGCAAAACACATAGTATGTGACGAATAGAAATATAGCTTCGAGTAAAATACCGATGGTCGTTAGAAGAAAGAGGGGATGCCACTCGGGGGCATCCCCAAGCTTAGGTGGTTGCTCATTTTTGGATAATAGCTTGGGATGCCGGGGCATCCCCAAGCTTAGGCTTTTATACTCCTTATTCCTTCATCCATCGTAAGATAACCCAAAACTTGAAAACTTCAATCACACAAAACTCAACAAAACATTTGTGAGATCCCTTAGTATAAGAATAATAAATCACTACTATAAGTGTTGTATCAAACAAATTTATATTTTTTTCTTGCATTATATCTATTGTATTCCAACTTTTATATGGCAAAAACTCATCAAATAAAACCATAGAGCCATCAAAATAAGCACACAATGCAAAGAAAACAGAATCTGTCAAAACAGAACAGTGTGTAGCAATCTGATAATTTTGAATACTTATGTAACTCCAAAAATTCCGAAAAATTAGGACGGCCTGGGAAATTTGTATATTTATCTACTGCAAGTGTAATGACAATTTTATCGCTCTTTGGTAAAAAATGAAAATTATTTCCGTGAGCGCAAAAGTTTCTGTTTTTTTAGCAAGATCAAACAACTATCACCCAAGAAGATCCTAAAGGCTTTACTTGGCACAAACACTAATTAAAACATAAAAACACAATCATAACAGTAGCATAATTGTCCTAACACTCAAAAACAGGAAGCAAAAAGCAAAATTAAATTTTATTCATTGGGTTGCCTCCCAAGAAGTGCTATAGTTTTACGCCCTTAGCTAGGCATAAAGCAAGGATCTAAGTTTTGTCATCTTTGGTTCGAGATCCATAAGATGCTCTCATGATTGATTTATATGGTGGCCTAATTATTATTCTAGGAAAGTGTTCCATACCCTTTCCCAAAGGAAATTGGAACTTAATATTGCCTTCTTTCATATCAATCACGACACTGATAGTGTGTAAAAACGGTCTACCAAGAATAATTGGACAAGACGGATTGCAATCAATATCAAGAACAATACAATCTATGGGCACATAATTCCTATTTGCAAGAATAAAAACATCATTAATTCTTCCCATAGGCTTTTTAATAGTATAATCCACCAAGTGCAAATTCAAAGAACACTCTTCAAGATCGGTAAGACCAAGCACATCACATAAAGATTTCAGAATAGTAGAAACACTAGCACCCAACTCACACAAAGCAAAACACTCATAATTTTTAATCTTGACTTTGATAGTAGGTTCCCACTCATCATGCAAATTTCTAGGAATTGAAACTTCTAATTCCAACTTTTCTTCAAAAGCTTTCATCATAGCATCAACAATATGTTTAGTAAAAGCTTTATTTTGTTCATAAGCATGGGGTGAATTTATCATGGATTCAACAAATAAATACAATCAATCAAAGAGCAACTATCATAATTAAGGTCTTTGTAATCCAAAAGAGTGGGCACATCACTAGCTAAGGTTTTGACCTCTTCAAACCCACGTTTATCAATTTTCTCAACAAGATTTTCACCCTCCGAAATATTGGGACGCCTTCTACCTAAAGTTGACTCTTCTCCGGTCCATTTTTCATCAATATTAACTTTAGTAAACAAGGAATCAATAGAAGAAACACCAATCATTTTAAGATCTTCATCACTTTTGTGAAAGAAATCACTAGAAAATGCTTTTACTAAAAATTCTCTTTTAGCTCTAAGCATAGCGTTCTTTTCTTACTTTCATCCATAGAAACATAAAGAGCTTTAATTGATTCATCAACCTTAGGCACAAAAATTTTCATCTTGAGATTTTCCACATCATGAGCAATTCTATCAACACTTCTAGACAAATCATCAATCTTACTCAACTTTTCTTCTATGGAAGTGTTGAAAACTTTTTGTGTATTGATAAATTCTATAATATTGTTCTCAAGATCAGAGGTGTTCCTATTATTATTATAAGATTGATTTCCATAGGAATTACCATAATTATTAGAGGAATTGCTAGAAAAAGGCCTAGGATTAAAATAACTTTATAAGCATTGTTGTTGAAATTATTGCAAGAAATAAAATTCACATCTATGGCATCACTATTTTGCTCAATCAAAGTAGACAAAGGCATATCATTAAGATCAATAGGAGCACTTCTACAAGCAACCAATTTCCCAAGAGCATCAACTTTTTCACTCAAAGAAGAAATTTCTTCAATAGAATTAACTTTTTAACTAGTAGGAGCCCTTTCGGTATGCCATTGCGAATAATTCGCCATAATATTATCAAGCAATTTGGTGGCTTCACCCAAGGTAATTTCCATAATAGTACCACCTGTAGCGGAATCTAAAAGATTACGAGAAACAAAATTCAACTCCGCATAAAATTGTTGTATGATCATCCAAAGATTTAACCCATGAGTTGGGCAATTCCTTAGCATTATTTTCATCCTTTCCCAAGATTGTGCAACATGCTCATGTTCAAGTTGCTTGAAATTCATGATCTGGGTTCTAAGGGAAATATTTTTTGCGGGCGGAAAATACTTAGTGATAATGCATCTTTGCAGTTATTCCAAGAATCGATACTATTGCGCGGCAAATAAGAGAACCAATTTTTTGCAGAACCACGCAAAGAAAACGGAAATAATTTCATCTTGACCACATCATTATCCACATCTTTTTTCTTTTGCATATCGCATAATTCCATGAAGGTATTAAGATGGTACGTGGCATCCTCATTAGGAGTACCGGAAAATTGGTCTTTCATAACAAGATTCAGCAAAGCAGTATTAATATCACAAGTCTCCGCACTAGTGGCGGGAGGAGCAAGCGGAGTGTCGATAAAATCATTGTTGTTGGTATTTAAGAAATCACATAGCTTGGTGTTCTCTTGAGTCATGATGACCACACAACAAGATTGCACTCAAAAACAGATCCAACAAGAAAACGGCAAACGGAAAAGATGGACGAATAAAATGGCAATTTTTTGTGAAGTGGGGGAGAGAAAACCGAGAGGAAAATGGAAAATAATGTAAATTGCAAGGAGATGAGATTTGTGATTAGGAACCTGGTATATCTTGAAGATCCTCCCCAGCAACGACGCCAGAAATTCCTTTTGATGTCGCTTGAAGCTACGTTGGTATTTCCCGAAAGAGGAAGGGATGATGCAGCACAACGGCAATAGGTATTTCCCTCAGATATAAAACCAAGGTTATCGAATCAGAAGGAGAACCAAGCAACACAACGTAAACAACACCTGCACACAAATAACAACTTCTCGCAACCCGACGTGTTAAAGGGGTTGTCAATCCCTTCTGGGGTACGGCGCCTCAAGATAGGCAAACAGACATGAGATAAATTTGTAGTAGATTGATAGATCGAACGCCAAATAAGTAAATAAGAATAAATTGCAACAACATATTTTTGGGTTTTTGGATTAATAGATCTGAAAATAAATGCAAAAGAAAATAGATCGCAAAGGCAAATAATATGAGAAAGAGACACGGGGGCCATAGGTTTCACTAGTGGCTTCTCTCGAGAAGAATAGCAAAAGGTGGGTGAACAAATTACTGTTGGGCAATTGATAGAACTTAAAATACTCATGACAATATCCAGGCAATGATCATTACACAGGCATCATGTCACAGATTAGTAGACCGACTCCTGTCTGCATCTACTACTATTACTCCACACATCGACCGCTATCCAGCATGCATCTAGTGTATTAAGTTCATGGAGAAATGGAGTAATGCAATAAGAACGATGACATGATGTAGACAGGATCTATCTATGTAGATATAGACCCCATCGTTTTATCCTTCGTAGCAACGATACATACGTGTCGGTTCCCCTTCTGTCACTGGGATCAAGCAACGTAAGATCGAACCGACTACAAAACACCTCTTCCCATTGCAAGATAAATAGATCAAGTTGGCCAAACAAAACCCAAATTTCAGAGAAGAAATACGAGGCTATAAGCAATCATGCATAAAAGAGATCAAAGAAACTCAAATACTTTCATGGATATAAAAAGATAGATCTGATCATAAACTCAAAGTCCATCGATCCCAACAAACACACCGCAAAAGAGTTACATCATATGGATCTCCAAGAGACCATTGTATTGAGAATCAAGAGAGAGAGAGAGAGAGGAAGCCACCGAGTTACTAATTACGGACCCGAAGTTCTACAAAGAACTACTCACGCATCATTGGAGAGGCACCAATGGAGGTGGTGAACCCCAGCCGAGATGGTGTCTAGATTGGATCTGGTGGTTCTGGACTCTGCGGCGGCTGGATGAATGTTTTGTCGACTCCCCTAGGGTTATGGGAATATTGGGGTATTTATTGAGCAAAGAGGCGGTCTCGGGGGCACCCGAGGTGGGCACAACCCACCAGGGCACGCCTGGGCCTCCTGGCGCGCCCCGGTGGGTTGTGCTCCCCTTGGGGCACCCCCAGGCGCAGCCAGGGCCCGTTGTGTTCCTTCTGGCCCATAAAAATTCTCCGTAAAGTTTTGTGGCAATTGGACTCCATTTGATATTGATTTTCTGCAATGTAAAAAACATGGAAAAACAACAACTGGCACTTGGCACTATGTCAATAGGTTAGTACCAAAATATGATATAAAATGACTATAAAATGATTATAAAACATCCAAGATTGATAATATAACAACATGGAACAATCAAAAATTATAGATACGTTGGAGACGTATCAGTTGACGATAGTCATTTTTTGACAGTTGAAACATTACGGCCTGGAAGTATAACGTGGTGAGTTAATGACATGATGACGAGTTGATTAATGGTAAAGATGATAGTTTAAATGACCATAGATTAACTACGGATACATGATGAATCATGGTTATGAGTAAATCACAAGCCGTTTATGTGTTGAAAGGCGGGTCAGCTACAACTAAGAGATACCTTAACTGTGAAGTATGACTATCAAGTTATGAGCAGCATATTGATGAGTCAGATTACATAAACCAGTTCGGAGCTCCTGCCGGCTTACACGTTACAGACAAGCCGATTAAAAGACTGGCGGGTTATGAGATTATTTGACAGCTTTAGTGCGTGTGGAGTTGCAGACTTTGTTGGGCAGAAGCTCACAAAGTGGAACGAGGAGCTAATCATGCAATTCTACTCCACAGCACACTTTTATCCGGATGGCAGGGTCACATGGATGTCAGAGGGTACAAGGTACCACTCTACTGTTGAGGAATGGGCGAAGCTGATCAATGCCCCAGAGGAGCAAGCAGATGACTTGGACATTTATGCCAAGAAAAAGATGGACCACAACTCCATGTCCAACATGTACAAGGAGATTCCGAATGAAGCACTTGACACGTTCAAGTTTGGCTCAGTGCATTATCTGCTATCAGGATTGCCTACGATCAACTGGATCCTTAGGCACACCCTTCTGCCCAAGTCTGGAGATCACAAGATGATCAGAGGTCACGCGATCAATTTGCTTCATGTCTTTGACGTGCCTCAAAAATTCAAAGTCATGAGCCTCATAGTGGAAACAATCAAAAGGACTGCGGCAGATCAGAAGAGGAGCTGTGGATATGCCCCTCAGATTCAGGAGCTCATCAACTCCAAGATGGGCACGGGCGTATATTTGTTGGATAAGGAACACCTGCCCATCCGTCCAGATTTCGAAGATAATCAAGTTGTTATGACTGAGAATGAACCATCATCTGCCCATGCACAAGCTCAGAAGGAGAAGGCGAAGAAGGAGAAAGCTGCCAGGATGCCTACTCAAGCGGAGGCATCTGATTACTTCCTGAAAACCAAACAAGAGCAGCTTGGTTACCTGATTGCGTCCACCCTGCGGATTGAGCAGAGTATAGCCACTCTGACTCAGAACCAGGCGAGTTTAGAGAGGATCATGGAACAGAGGTTCTATGACTTGGACATCAAGGTGACATTGATACAGACTGCCGTGGAGCAGCTCCAGGAGGACATGAATGAGAGGAGAGGCAGGACCACGACTGATGCTTTTGTGAGGGCGCCATGAGGTCCGAGGTCGTCTGCACTGCCAGTTGCTGACACCAGAGCTACAACGTCTGCACCAGCCACAGCCTCAGTTCCACCAGATTGAAAGTGCAACTATCCCTAGGTGGTTTTGGTAATTCATAACAACATATAGCTCATTAAGCTAATGCTATTCCAAGATGATTATTTCAGGAAAGCTCAATGATTGGCATGGCATGGATGTGAAAGTGGAACCCTCAAAATGCTAAGGACAAAGGATTGGCTCAAGCTCAAAAGCTCAAGACTCTTCATTTTATATTTTAGTGATCCAAGATCACATTGAGTCTTTAGGAAAAGCCAATACTATTAAGGAGGGATGAGGTGTTGCTTAATGAGCCTCTTGCTTCATGTGCTTAGTGATATGCTCCAAAACCCTCAACTACTTTCCCATATCCACATATGACCTAAACCCTAAGCCAAACTCGGTCCTACCGACTCTTCCTATCCGGCGCCACCGAGTTTCACTTGTCATTAGCCACTGCCAAACCCTAGCAATTCGGTTCTACCGATAAGGATCTCGGTCTCACCGAGATGGGGTTGCAAACTCTCTGTTTCCCTTTCGTAACTTTTCGGTCTTACCGAAAGAGCGAATCGGTCCCACCGAGAGTGCAATGTAAACTCAGTGTTTCCCCTTTGTAACTTTTCGGTCTCACCGAGTTCCACTCGGTCTCACCGAAAGAGCAAATCGGTCCCACCGAGTTTGCCTGACCAACTCTCTGGTTAGCTAATTACCAAATTCGGTCACACCGAGTTTGTGTAATCGGTCTCACCGAGATTACGTTATGCCCAAACCTTAACCGAATCGGTCCTACCGAGTTGCATGTCAGTCCCACCGAAATTCCTAACGGTCACTAGGTTTACTATTTCGGTCAGACCGAGTTTTCTGATTCGGTCCCACCGAGATTGGTAAATTGTGTAACGGTTGGATTTTGTGTGGAGGCTATATATACCCCTCCACCTCCTTCTCATTACAAGAGAGAGCCATCAGAACACACACATCATTCCAACTCATATGTTCTGAGAGAGAACCACCTACTCATGTGTTGAGACCAAGACATTCCATTCCTACCATATGAATCTTGATCTCTAGCCTTCCCAAGTTGCTTTCCACTCAAATCTTCTTTCCACCAAATCCAAATCCTATGAGAGAGAGTTGAGTGTTGGGGAGACTATCATTTGAAGCACAAGAGCAAGGAGTTCATTACCTACACACCATTTGTTACTTCTTGGAGAGTGGTGTCTCCTAGATTGGCTAGGTGTCACTTGGGAGCCTCCGACAAGATTGTGGAGTTGAACCAAGGAGTTTGTAAGGGCAAGGAGATCGCCTACTTCGTGAAGATCTACCGCTAGTGAGGCAAGTCCTGTGTGGGCGATGGCCATGGTGGGATAGACAAGGTTGCTTCTTCGTGGACCCTTTGTGGGTGGTTGCTTCTTCGTGGACCCTTCGTGGGTGGAGCCCTGTGTGGACTCACGCAACCGTTGCCCTTGGGTGGAGCCCTGTGTGGACTCACGCAACCGTTACCCTTCGTGGGTTGAAGTCTCCATCAACGTGGATGTAGGATAGCACCACCTATCCGAACCACGGGAAAAACATCCGTGTCTCCAATAGCGTTTGAATTCTCCAAACCCTTCCCTTTACATTCTCGCAAGTTGCATGCTTTACTTTCCGCTGCCTATAAACTCTTTGCATGCTTGCTTGAATTATGTTATGATTACTTGACTTGTCCTAAATTAGCTAAAATCTGCCAAGAACTAAAACTGCGAAAATGTTAAGTTTTATTTGGTCAAGTAGTCTAATCACCCCCCTCTAGACATACTTTCGATCCTACAAGTGGTATCAGAGCTTTGGTCTCCATTTGCTTGATCTCCATAGCTTTTGGTGGTCATAGCCTTGGTTTCACAACCTAGGATAGTATGGCGTCTAGTGAGGGAAATTATCACCGTAGAGGTCCTTACTTTGATGGTACTAATTTTGCTAGTTGGAAGCATAAAATGAAAATGCATATTCTTGGACATAACCCCGTTGTTTGACAAACACGATGAACTCCAACAAACCCTATGACCGGAGTAAATCTAATGTGGATCTGGGTCAAGGAAAGAGCTTTACTTGGATGCTTGACTGAAGAGCGGAGGAATGCCACGATCTCTGGTCACAGTCAGGTTGATGCAGTGGCTTGGGTGGAGTCGTTGGTGAGGAACGACGACGGTGAAGCTCCAGCGGCGGCGGATGATGCAAGGTGGAAGAAGGAGAAGAGAGAAGGGCGGGGTAAAGTGAAAAGAGGGGACCTCGCCCCTATTTATAAGGTAACAGTAAAATGGCATGCACGGAAATCAAGGAGGCGACATGATTATCTCAACAGTGCGGGCGCCTTGATTCTCGGATGGCCAGTTAATACAAAAGATCTGTTATCATGTCACAGGTGTTTTATGAATTTACTTCGCATGATGTCACGCGGGGTACAGTTTTTATTCAAGGTTAAACTTTGGAAGATGACTCGTCAACTGAAGCGGTGAATATTGACATGAACAAGTTCAAATCAATCTGGGGCCTAATGTTGGGGATATAACCCCATGGTGTGACCCGCCCAGGAGGCGCCGGGTTACACCGTTGGTGACTTAATATGAAGAAGGCTCAAGAAGACGAAGCAGGAAGACGGTGGCTTAATAGGCAGGCTTGGCGGAGGCCCAAGACCCGGAAGTGTAAGCCGCTGATACATCTCCAACGTATCTATAATTTTTGATTGTTCCATTCTATTATATTATCTATTTTGGATGTTTAATGGGCTTTAATATGCACTTTTATATTATTTTTTGGACTAACCTATTAACCGGAGGCCCAGTGCCAGTTGCTGTTTTTTGCCTATTTCAGTGTTTTGCAAAAAAGGAATATCAAACGGAATCCAAATGGAATGAAACCTTCGCGAGGATCTTTTTTGGAACAAATTCAATCCAGGAGACTTGGAGTGGATGTCAAGGAAGCAACGAGGCGGCCACGAGGTAGGGCAGCGTGCCCAGGGGGGCCAGGCGTGCCCCCACCCTCGTGGGCCCCTCGTAGCTCCACCGACCTACTTCCTTCGCCTATATATACTCTTATACCCTGAAAACATCCAGGGGAGCCACAAAACCACTTTTCCACCGCCGCAACCTTCTGTACCCATGAGATCCCATCTGGGGACCTTTTCCGGTGATCTGCCAGAGGGGGATTCGATCACGGAGGGCTTCTACATCAAAACCATAGCCTCTCCGATGATGTGTGAGTAGTTTACCACAGACCTTCGGGTCCATAGTTATTAGCTAGATGGCTTCTTCTCTCTCTTTGGATCTCAATACAAAGTTCTCCTCGATGTTCTTAGAGATCTATTCGATGTAATTCTTTTTGCGGTGTGTTTGCCGAGATCCGATGAATTGTGGGTTTATAATTAAGATTATCTATGAACAATATTTGATTCTTCTCTGAATTCCTATATCCATGATTTGATATCTTTGCAAGTCTCTTCAAATTATCAGTTTGGTTTGGCCTACTAGATTGATCTTTCTTGCAATGGGAGAAGTGCTTAGCTTTGGGTTCAATCTTGCGGTGTCCGTTCCTAGTGACAGCAGGGGCAGCAAGGCACGTATTGTATTGTTGCCATCGAGGATAAAAAGATGGGGTTTATATCATATTGCTTGAGTTTATCCCTCTACATCATCTCATCTTGCCTAATGCGTTACTCTGTTCTAATGAACCTAATACTCTAGATGCATGCTGGATAGCGGTCGATGTATGGAGTAATAGTAGTAGATGCAGAATCGTTTCGGTCTACTTGACATGGACGTGATGCCTATATTCATGATCATGCCTAGATATCATCATAACTATGCGCTTTTCTATCAATTGCTCGGCAGTAATTTGTTCACCCACCGTAATATATACTATCTTGAGAGAAGCCACTAGTGAAACCTATGGCCCCCGGGTCTACTTTACATCATATTATTTTCCCGTCAACTAGCTATTTCTGTCGCCATTTACTTTGCAATCTTTACTTTTCAATCTACACAACAAAAATACCAAAAATATTTATCTTATTATCTTTATCAGATCTCACTTTTGCAAGTGGCCGTGAAGGGATTGACAACCCCTTTATCGTGTTGGTTGCAAGGTTCTTGATTGTTTGTGCAGGTACTAGGCGACTTGCGTGTAGTCTTCTACTGGATTGATACCTTGGTTCTCAAAAACCGAGGGAAATACTTATGCTACTTTGCTGCATCACCCTTTTCTCTTCAAGGGAAAACCAATGCATGCTCAAGAGGTAGCAAGAAGGATTTCTGGCGCCATTGCCGGGGAGATCTACACTCAAGTCAAGACATACCAAGTACCCATCACAAACTCTTATCCCTCGCATTACATTATTTGCCATTTGCCTCTCGTTTTCCTCTCCCCCACTTAACCCTTGCCGTTTTATTCGCCTCTTTTCCTTTCACCCTTTTTCCATTCGCCTTCTTTCGTTTGCCTCTTGTGTGTCTCTGTGTTAGATTGTTTATTGGCCCTCATGGCTAGTTCTCCTGTCATTGTTAACACTCCCGATAATGAAGTTCTTAATTTTAAACAAAGGGAGGGAGAAAATCTAAAAGATGCTTGGTATAGAATTTGCAATGCTCAGAATAGATCCACTAGGAAGCAATCTACTTCCGTTATTCTTCGCAATTTTTATGTAGGCATCACTCCTTGGAACAGATATATTGTTGATACCATTACCGGAGGGAATTTCTTGGGTAGCCATACTTTTGATTCTTATAATGCTATGATAGATTTTTTTGGCCCACCACCTCTTTTGGTTAATGGAACTACTTTAACTTTGGAACATGTGATGCAAAGGCTTGAAATTATTGAAAATAAAGTTGCCACTGTAGAGTTGATCGAGAATTTGGATAAAAATATCCACAACCAAATTACCCAATATGGATCTAAGGTAGGAGTTATTCTGAAAAATTTGAGAGAAAAAGAACCCTTAGTTAATGAAAAGATAGATCAAGATTCCAGTAGAATTGATAAACTTGAGGATATTATTACCAACTTAGGGTCTGCCTTTTCTGCCATGAGAAACACTTCAAACCCTCCTCCTACCAAAGTTGCTAAGTTTATGTATGTTCCTAAGAATAAGGGTGAATCTTCTAGTAAGGAGAATGCGGATCTCAAATCAATAAGTGTTCACCCCAATTTTTTTGCTATCATTAAGGAACCTTTTGCTACAAATGATTATCTTGATTTCTTGCCTAGGAGTTTGATCATCAATAAAAATAAAGAAAATCCTAAGGGTTATAAGTGTTCAATTGAAGAATTGCATACCAAAGATGACAATACCTAGATCTATCCATGTTTTTATGCCTAGCTAGGGGTGTTAAACGATAGCGCTTGTTAGGAGGCAACCGAATTTTATTTTTGTTCCTTGATTTTTGTTCCTGTTTAGTAATAAATAAATCATCTATAGTCTGTTATGATTGTGTTTTTATGTCTTAATTAGTGTTTGTGCCAAGTAAAGCCTTTAGGATCTTCTTGGGTGATTGTTATTTGATCTTTCTGAAAAAAAACAGAAAGTATGCGCTCACGAGAATAATTTTCATTTTTCACCAGAGAGCGATAAAATACCAATTCCAACTATAGTAGATCAATATATAAATTATTTAGGATGTCCTAATTTCTCAAGATTTTTGGAGTTACAGAAGTATTCAAAACCTACAGATTGCTACAAACTGTTCTGTTTTTGACAGATTCTGTTTTTCATGTGTTGTTTGCTTATTTTGATGAATCTATGGCTAGTATCGGGGGGTATGAACCATAGAGAAGTTGGAATACAGTAGGTTTAACCTTAATATAAATAAATAATGATTTGATTACAATACCTTAAAGTGGTGGTTTGTTTTCTTATACTAACGGAGCTCATGAGATTTTCTGTTGAGTTTTTTGTTGTGAAGGTTTCACGTTTTTGGGTAAAGATTTGATGGATTTTGGAATAAGGAGTGGCAAGAGCCTGAGCTTGGGGATTCCCAAGGCACCCCAAGGTAAAATTCAAGGACAACCAAAAGCCTAAGCTTGGGGATGCCCCGGAAGGCATCCCCTGTTCCGTCTTTATCTATCGGTAACTTTACTTGAGGCTATATTTTTATTCACCACATGATATGTGTTTTGCTTGGAGCGTCTTGTATATTTGAGTCTTTGATTTTTAGTTTACCACAATAATCCTTGTTTTACACAACTTTTGGGAGAGACACACATGAATCAAAATTTATTAGAATACTCTATGTGCTTCACTTATATCTTTTGAGCGAGATAATTTTGCTCTAGTGCTTCACTTATACCTTTTTAGAGCACAGTGGTGGTTTTATCTTATAGAAATTATTGATATCTCATGCTTCACTTATATTATTTTGAGTCCTTTAGAACAGCATGGTAATTTGCTTTGGTTACGAAATTAGTCCTAATCCAAGATGGGTATAATAAAAAAATTCATATAAAATGCATTGAATACTATGAGAAGTTTGATACTTGATCATTGTTTTGAGATATGAAGATGCTAATATTAGAGTCATGCTAGTTGAGTAGTTGTGAATTTGAGATATACTTGTGTTAAAGTTTGTGATTCCCGTAGCATGCACGTATTGTGAATCGTTATGTGATGAAGTCGGAGCATGATTTATTTATTGATTGTCTTCCTTATGAGTGGCAGTCGGGGACGAGCGATGGTATTTTGCTACAAATCTATCCCCCTAGGAGCATGCACGTAGTACTTTGTTTCGATAACTAATAGATTTTTTCAATAAGTATGTGAGTTCTTTATGACTAATGTTGAGCCCATGGATTATACGCACTCTCACCCTTCCACCATTGCTAGCCTCTCTAGTACCGCACAACTTTCGCCGGTAACATAAACCCACCATATACCTTCCTCAAAACAGCCACTATACCTACCTATTATGGCATTTCCATAGCCATTCCGAGATATATTGCCATGCAACTTTCCACCATTCCGTTTATTATGACACTCTTCATCATTGTCATATTGCTTTGCATGATCATGTAGTTGACATCGTATTTGTGGCAAAGCCACCGTTCATAATTCTTTCATACATGTCACTCTTGATTCATTGCATATCCCGGTACACCGCCGGAGGCATTCACATAGAGTCATATTTTGATCTAAGTATCGAGTTGTAATTCTTGAGTTGTAAGTAAATAAAAGTGTGATGATCTTCATTATTAGAGCATTGTCCCATGTGAAGAAAGGATGATGGAGGCTATGATTCCTCCACAAGTCGGGATGAGATTCCGAATGAAAAAAAAGAGGCCATAAAAAAAAGAAAAAAGGCCCAAATAAAAAATGAGAGAAAAAGAGAGAAGGGGCAATGCTGCTATCATTTTACCACACTTGTGCTTCAAAGTAGCACCATGATCTTCATGATAGAAAGTCTCCTATTTTGTCACTTTCATATACTAGTGGGTATAGAACTTGGCTTGTGTATTCCAATGATGGGCTTCCTCAAAATGCCCTAGGTCTTCGTGAGCAAGCGAGTTGGATTCACACCCACTTAGTTTCTTTTTGAGCTTTCATACACTTATAGATCTAGTGCATCCGTTGCATGGCAATCCCTACTCACTCACATTGATATCTATTGATGGGCATCTCCATAGCCCGTTGATACGCCTAGTTGATGTGAGACTATCTTCTCCTTTTTGTCTTCTCCACAACCACCATTTTGTTCCACCTATAGTGCTATATCCATGGCTCACGCTCATGTATTGCGTGAAGATTGAAAATTTTTGAGAACATCAAAAGTATGAAACAATTGCTTGGCTTGTCATCGGGGTTGTGCAAGATTTAAATATTTTGTGTGATGAAGATAGAGCATAGCCAGACTATATGATTTTGTCGGGATAACTTTCTTTGGCCATGTTATTTTGAGAAGACATAATTGCTTTGTTAGTATGCTTGAAGTATTATTACTTTTATGTCAATATTAAACTTCTGTCTTCAATCTTTTCGGATCTGAATATTCATGCCACAATAAAGAAAATTACATTGAAAATTATGTTAGGTAGCATTCCACATCAAAAATTCTGTTTTTATCATTTACCTACTCGAGGACGAGCAGGAATTAAGCTTGGGGATGCTGATACGTCTCCAACGTATCTATAATTTTTGATTGTTCCATGCTATTATATTATCTCTTTTGGATGTTTAATGGGCTTTAATATGCACTTTTATATTATTTTTGGGACTATACTATTAACCGGAGGCCCAGTGCCAGTTGCTGTTTTTTTGCCTATTTCGGTGTTTCACAGAAAAGGAATATCAAATGGAATCCAAACGGAATGAAACCTTGGTGAGGATATTTTTGGAACAAACGCAATCCAGGAGACTTGGAGTGGACATCAAGGAAGCAACGAGGCGGCCACGAGGTAGGGCGGTGCGCCCCCACCCTCGTGGGCCCCTCGTAGCTCCACCGACCTACTTCCTTCGCCTATATATACTCTTATACCCTGAAAACATCCAGGGAGCCGCGAAACCACTTTCCCACCGCCGCAACCTTCTGTACCCGTGAGATCCCATCCAGGGACCTTTTCCGATGATCTACCGGAGGGGCATTCGACCACGGAGGGCTTCTACATCAACACCATAGCCTCTCCGATGATGTGTGAGTAGTTTACTTCAGACCTTCGGGTCCATAGTTATTAGCTAGATGGCTTCTCTCTTTTTGGATCTCAATACAATGTTTTCCCCCTCTCTTGTGGAGATCTATTCGATGTAATATTTTTTGTGGTGTGTTTGCCGAGATCTAATGAATTGTGGGTTTATGATTAAGATTATCTATGAACAATATTTGATTCTTCTCTGAATTCTTATATGCATGATTTGATATCTTTGCAAGTCTCTTCAAATTATGAGTTTGGTTTGGCCTACTAGATTGATCTTTCTTGTAATGGGAGAAGTGCTTAGCTTTGGGTTCAATCTTGCGGTGTCCTTTCCTAGTGACAGCAGGGGCAGCAAGGCACGCATTGTATTGTTACCATCGAGGATAAAAAGATGGGGTTTATATCATATTGCTTGAGTTTATCCCTCTACATCATGTCATCTTGCCTAATGTGTTACTCTGTTCTTATGAACTTAATACTCTAGATGCATTCTGGATAGTGGTTGATGTGTGGAGTAATAGTAGTAGATGCAGAATCGTTTCGGTCTACTTGACACGGATGTGATGCCTATATTCATGATCATGCCTAGATATCATCATAACTATGTGCTTTTCTATCAATTGCTCGGCGGTAATTTGTTCACCCACCGTAATTATGCTATCTTGAGAGAAGCTACTAGTGAAACCTATGGCCCTCGGGTCTACTTTACGTCATATTATTTTCTCATCAACTAGCTATTTCTGTCGCCGTTTATTTTGCATTCTTTACTTTTCAATCTATACAACAAAAATACCAAAAATATTTATCTCATTATCTTTATCAGATCTCACTTTTGCAAGTGGCCGTGAAGGGATTGACAACCCCTTTATCGCGTTGGTTGCAAGGTTCTTGATTGTTTGTCCAGGTACTAGGCGACTTGCGTGTAGTATCCTACTGGATTGATACCTTGGTTCTCAAAAACTAAGGGAAATATTTACGCTACTTTGCCGCATCACCATTTTCTCTTCAAGGGAAAACCAACGCATGCTCAAGAGGTAGCAGCTGCCATAGAGTAGCTTGCCTGGTAAGGCAAGGCGACTTAGAAACCCAGTTGGTCACGTTGTGTGATTCGGCTCGGACTCTTGTAAGTCCCGTTCAACCCCTTCGAGCTAACCTACGTTGCGATGGCTCCGCACCTAAGTCCTTTTACAAGGGCGTCTGCCGTGTTAAATCCACGAGAGCAACCATTTCAGAAAATGTTGTTGTGGCACCAAATTCAAAAATTCCGCTGTGGCACGAAACTATAGCTCATTGGCCCGCGCCTAGTACACCTCCTCCACGTTGGGGTCCTTCGTGTACGTTCGTCATCGTCACGTGTAACTTATAGGCTATCTCTACGGCATTTAGATTAACATAGCAATCTCGTGGCTTCAGCCATCATGCCATGACGCGCAGGCCACTTAACATTACAATATATAACCACCTCATACATAAACTCACTATCATACGAAGGCTATATTATATCATATGCATACTCTGCAAAACCAAGTTAGGCGTCCTCTAATCGGTTTTAGCAAATTTTAGTTACGTGGTTAATCAGTTTTTTAAAAAAAATACTAGCAACGCACGTCCACAACATAGGCGATGATTCTTGATGCTAGATTAAGTTCCGGGGTGTGTGATAACCCACAAGTATTGGGTATCAATTGTAGCCTTTCTCGATAAGTAAGATTGTTGAACCCAACGAGGAGCTAAAGGTAGAACAAATATTCCCTCAAGTTCTATCGACCATTGATACAACTCTACGCACGCTTAACGTTCGCTCTACCTGGAATAAGTATGAAACTAGAAGTACTTTGTAGGTGTGATAGGATAGGTTTTCAAGATAACAAAGAACATGTAAATAAAAAGTTAGGGGATGTTTAGATAAAGAAACAACTAAGTTAGTTTTAGTAGAGAGCTTTTTATCAGAAGAAAGTTATTTGTCCCTAGGCAATCGATAACTAGACCGGTAATCATTATTGCAATTTTATGAGGGAGAGGCATAAGCTAACATACTTTCTCTACTTGGATCATATGCACTGATGATTAGAATTCTAGCAGGCATACGCAACTATTAAAGATCATTAAGGTAAAACCCAACCATAGCATTATAAGGTATCATGTCCTCTTTATTCCCATACGCAAACAACCTACTTTCTCGGGTCTGTGCTTATGTCACTCATGCCACCCACCATAAGCACATCATGAACATATTGTAAACCCTGTAGCGGGGATGCCTCACGCTTGCACGACACGGAGAGCACCATAGGACATCACCAATAATAATACATGCAACTTAAACCAATCACGATCATCAATCAACCCATAGGACAAAACAGATATACTCAAACATCATAGGATAACCATACATCATTGGGAAATAATATATATCGTTGAGCACCATGTTTAAGAAGAGATTACAGCAAGTAAAAGAGAGGTTACACCGCTGCATAGAGGGGGAGAGAGAGTTGGTGATGACGGCGACGAAGTTGTTGGTGTAGATCGTCGTTACGATGATGGCCCCGGCGGCGTTCCGGCACAACCGGGAGAAAGGGGGAGAGAGCCCCCCTCCTTCTTCTTCTTCCTTGGCATCCCCCTAGATGGGAAAAGGGTTTCCCCTCTAGTCCTTGGCCTCCATGGCGGCGGAGGGGCGAGAGCCCCTCCGAGATTGGATCTCTCTCTGCTTCCTTTTGTTTCTGCACTCCTGATTCTGGCCTTTCACCGTTTCTTAAATTCCCGGAGATCCGTAACTCCGATTGGGCTGAAATTTTAACACGATTTTTATCCGGATATAAACTTCCTTGCAGCCGAAGGAGACCTCCAATCGACCTATGGGGTGACCACAAGCCCCTGGCCGCACCCTGGGTAAGGGGCGCGCCTCAAGGGCTTGTGGACCCCTTGGGCATTGTCTCGCATTGATTCTTTTTTCCAAAAATCACATATATTCCAAAAAATATCTCTGTAAGTTTTTATCACGTTTGGACTCTGTTTGATATGGATATTCTACGAAACAAAAAATATGCAACAAACAGGAACTGGCATTGGGCACTGGATCAATATTTTAGTCCAAAAGATAATATAAAAATTTCCAAAAGTATATGAAAGTTGTAGAATATTGGCATGAAACAATCAAAAATTATTGATATGACGGAGACGTATCAGCATCCCCAAGCTTAATTCCTTCTCATCCTCGAGTAGGTAAATTTTAAAAAAATGAATGTGGAATGCTACCTAGCATAATCTTGATCATATAATCTAATCATGGCACACATATTATGACATGAGTGATTCAAAGCAATAGTCTATCATTTTATATAAAGACAATAATACTTCAAGCATACTAATAAAGCAATCATGTCTTCTCAAAATAACATGGGCAAAGAAAGTTATCCCTACAAAATCATATAGTCTGGCTATGCTCCATCTTCATCACACAAAGTATTTCATCATGAATAACCCGGATGACAAGCCAAGCAATTGTTTCATACTTTTAATGTTCTCAAGCCTTTTCAACTTTCACGCAATACATGAGCGTGAGCCATGGATATAGCACTATAGGTGGAATAGAATATGGTGGTTGTGAGGAGAAGACAAAAAGGAGAAAGTCTCACATCAACTAGGCAAATTAATGGGCTATGGAGATGCCCATCAATTGATATCAATGTAAGTGAGTAGGGATTGCCATGCAATGGATGCATTAGAGCTATGAGTGTATGAAAGCTCACAAATGAAACTAAGTGGGTATGCATCCAACTTGCTTGCTCATGGAGACCTCGGGCAGGAAGCCCATCATAGGAATATATAAGCCAAGTTCTATAATGAAAAATTCCCACTAGTATATGAAAGTGATAACTTAAGAGACTCTCTATATGAAAAACTTGGTGCTACTCTGAAGCACAAGTGTGGTAAAAGTATAGTAACAGTGCCCCTTCTCTCTTTTTATCTCTTTTTTTTATTTTGGGCTCTCTGGCCTCTCTTTTTTATTTTGGGCTCTTTGGCCTTTTTTATTTTTGTAAGTCCGAAGTCTCATCCCGACGTGAGGGAATCATAGCCTCCATCATCCTTTGCTCACTGGAGCAATGCTCTAATAATGATGATCATCACACTTTTATTTACTTACAACGTGATATTACAACTCGATAAAACTGATACATGATGACTATATGACAATGAACGCTCAAGTCATGTATATGACGATGATGGAAGTTGCATGGCAATATATCTCGGAATGGCTATGGAAATGCCATGATAGGTAGGTACGGTGGCTGTTTTGAGGAAGGCATAAGGATGGTTTTATGCACTGGCGAAAGTTGCACGGCATGAGAGAGGCTAGCAATGGTGGCAAGGTGAGAGTGCATATAATCCATGGACTCCACATTAGTCATAAAGAACTCACATACTTATTGCAAAAAATTATTAGCCATCAAAGCAAAGTACTAATACACATGCCCCTAGGGGATAGATTGGTAGGAAAATACCATCGCTCGTCCCCGACGGCCACTCATAAGGAAGACAATCAAAAAATAAATCATGCTCCGACTTCATCACATAACGGTTCACCATAAGTGAATGCTTAGGGAATCACAAACCTTAACACAAGTATTTCTACCAATCCACAATTACTCACTAGCATGACTCTAATATCACCATATTTATATCGGACAACTATTGCAAGGAATCAAACATATCATATTCAGTGATCTACAAGTTTTTATGTATGATTTTATGACTAACCATGTGAATGACCAATTCCTGTTAACTCTCTAAATAGATATAAGTGAAGCAAGAGAGTTTAATTCTTTCTACAAAAGATATGACCACGCTCTAACAAATGTAAATGAAGCAAAAGAGCATTCTACAAGTGGCGATTTTCTATGTGTAGAGAAACAGACAATCCAAACTTCAAATGATATAAGTGAAGCACATGAAGCATTCTATAAAGCCATACTCAAAAGATATAATTGAAGTGCATGAAGCACTTTATAAATCAACCAAGGACTTTCTCATACCAGCATGGTGCATAAAATAACAAGGAAAAATAAACACAAAAGACGCTCCAAGAATTTGCGCATATCATGTGGCGAATAAAAATATAGCTCCACGTAAAATTACCGATGGTCGTTAGAAGAAAGAGGGGATGCCTTCCGGGGCATCCCCAAGCTTAGTTGCTAGGGAGTACTTGAATATTACCTTGGGGTGCCTCGGGCATCCCCAAGCTTAGTCTCTTGCCACTCCTTATTGCTTCATCCATCATGATCTCACCCAAAACTTGAAAACTTGAATCACACAAAACTTAACAAAATCCCTCGTGAGATCCGTTAGTATAATAAAGAAAATCACCACTTTAAGTATTGTTGAAAACTCATTCATATTTTACTTTTGCATTATAACTACTGTGCTCTAACTTCACCACAGCTTATATCACCAATACAATCCATAGATTCATCAAAACACGCAAAACAATGCATCAAAAATAAAATAGTCTATAGCAATCTGAACATCTACCATACTTCTGTAACTCCAAAAATTCTGAAAAATTAGGACAAAATAAAAAATTTGCATAGCAGTACTTTGTAAAAATTTCAGAAACTTTTGACGTTCTAGTAAAAAAATGTAAATTCAAGCACTACAGCTAAAGTTTCTGTTTTTGCACTGCACAAACCAAACAATCAATGTAATCATCCTAAAAGCACATCTTGGGACATTATTTTTATAATACAATGGATTTGTACAAGGGGATAATTATTTTTGTTGAAAAGCTTTTGTAATCAAAGTTTGCAAAGTTTCCATGGGGATGAACAAAGTTCAAGGAGCTCCCCCACTTCAACGGTGCTCGTCTTTCTTACTTTCACTTTTCTTTTTGAATTTTTTTAGGTTCCCCACTTTATTTTTTTGTTTTAAAACTTTATAAAAGCACACAACAGAAATAAATGACTCTCTAAAACTTTCGGGTTGTCTCCCTGGCAGTGCTTTCTTTAAAGCCATTAGGCTAGGCATATAGTGCTCAAGTAATGGATCCACCCGGATCCCAAGGTATATCAAAGCCAATTTTAATTAACAATGATGTGTGATTTAGTAGTGAGCACAAAGTAACATATATCAAGTAACAACAAAGTCTAACTCTCTTCCTATGCATCAGCATGTCATAAAAGAACAATTCATGGACATCAAGTAAAGGCCAATGCATAGTATAATCAGTTTCTTGCAATTTTATCGTATTGGAAACATAGAGAGGTGGAGATGTAGTTCCTCTCTCATAATAATTTCAAGTAGTAGTAGCAAGCACATGCATATTATATTCATCAAAATCATCATGTGTAGTAGTAAAACGCAACCCATCAATATAATCCTTAATAAGTGCAAACTTCTCCGATATAGTGTAGTTGGGAGAATTCAAGAAGATAATAGGACTATCATGTGTGGGTGCAATAGCAACAATTTCATGTTGAACATAAGGAACTATCGCAGTTTCATCTTCATAAGTATAATTCATATTGGCATCTTGGCCACAAGCATAACAAGCATCAATATCATCAAAAAGGGATATTTCAAACGAATCCAAGGGATCATAGTAATCATCATAGCATTCATCCTTCGGTAGGCACGAAGGGAAATTAAACAATGTACAGGATAAAGAGTTACTCTTATTAGAAGGTCGGCACGGGTGATCAATCCGCTCTTCCTCCTTTTGTTCTTCGCTCTCCTCCTCATCTTTTTCATCTAGTGAGCTTACAGTGTCATAAATTTCTTCTTCCATAGATTCCTGCAAAATATTAGTCTCTTCTTGGATAGCGGAGACTTTCTCAATAAACTCATTAATATTGGCATTATATTCACAATTCTCATAGAAATATTTAAGTATAGCATAATTTCCAGGTCTATAAATAGCATCATCAAAAATTTCACATTTTTCAAACAAAGATTCAATTTCAATAGCACCCTTAAAAGCAAAAAATTCTACTATTTGTTCCACATCACAGTAATCATATATACCAGTAGCATAAGAAGACAATTTTCATTATCATTAAATTTACATGAAAAGGGAAGGTGTGGAGCCTTCATCCTAGAGCAACAAGTATAATCATATCTCCGGCATAAATTCCAAGCATACCAATGCAACATATGAATTTGATCCCATAACAGTTCCCCTTTTAGAGCCAAGCGATAATCCCTAAAATATTCACGTTGATCCAACATCTCTCCCATTATCAAGTTGAACGGGGTTTTCTCGGGATTATCAAAGTAGTGTTTAATACTTTCCACATAGCGAGCATCGAGGGTTTTAGGAGGATCCCCACCTCCATGAGTAGCAAGTACACCTAATTTTTTGGTATTTCGTGTTCCATATCCATAAATAAATATAGGGAACAACTTAGAACAGAAAATAAAATCTACTTAGTGATAAAGCAAATAAGCACACACGAGAATATTCACCCCACGCTATTGCTCCCTGGCAATGGCACCAGAAAAAAGTCTTGATAACCCACAAGTATATCGGATAAATTATAGCCTTTCTCGATAAGTAAGAGTGTCGAACCCAACGAGGAGCTAAAGCTAGAACAAATATCCCCTTAAGTTCTATCGACCACCGATACAACTCTACGCACGCTTAACGTTCGCTCTACCTAGAATAAGTATCAAACTATAAGTACTTTGTAGGTGTGATAGGATAGGTTTGCAAGATAATAAATAACACGTAAATAAAAGCTAGGGACTGTTTAGATAAAGAAACAACTTAGTTTTAGTAGAGAGATTTTTGTCAGAAGAAAGTTATTTGTCCCTAGGTAATCGATAACTAGACCAGTAATCATTATTACAATTTTATACGAGGGAGAGGCATAAGCTAACATCCTTTCTCTACTTGGATCATATGCACTTATGATTGGAATTCTAGCAAGCATACGCAACTACTAAAGATCATTAAGGTAAAACCCAACCGTAGCATTGTAAGGTATCAAGTCCTCTTTATTCCCATATGCAAACAACCTACTTACACGGGTATGTGCTTCTGTCACTCACGCAACCCACCATAAGCAAATCATGAACATATTGCAAACCCTACAGTAGGAATCCCTCATGCTTGCGAGACATGGAGAGCACCTTAGGACAACACCAATAATAAAACATGCAACTCAAACCAATCACGATCATTAATCAACCCATAGGACAAAACGGATCTACTCAAACATCATAGGATAGCCATATATCATTGGGAAATAATATATAGCGTTGAGCACCATGTTTAAGTAGAGATTACAACGGGTAAAAGAGAGGTTACACCGCTGCATAGAGGGGGAGAGTTGGTGATGACGGCGGCGAAGTTGTTGGTGTAGATCACCGTCACGATGATGGCCCCGGCGGCGTTCCGGCACCACCGGGAGAGAGGGGGAGGGAGAGCCCCTCCTTCTTCTTCCTTGGCCTACCCCCTAGATGGGAGAAGGGTTTCCCCTCTGGTCCTTGGCCTCCATGGTGGCGGAGGGGCGAGACCCTCTCTGAGATTGGATCTCTCTGTGTTTTGTTCTGTTTCTACGCTCCTGATTCTGGCCTTTCACCGTTTCTTAAATTCCTGGAGATCCGTAACTTCGATTGGCTGAAATTTTAACATGATTTTTATTCTGGTATGAGCTTCCTAGCGGCCGAAGGAGACCTCCAATCGACCTACGGGGTGGCCACAAGCCCCTGGACACGCCCTGGGTAGGGGGCGTGCCTCAAGGGCTTGTGGGCCCCTCGGGCATCGTCTCACATTGATCCTTTTTCTCAAAAATCACATATATTTCAAAAAAACTTCGTATGTTTTTATCGCGTTTGGACTCCGTTTGATATGGATATTCTGTGAAACAAAAAATATGCAACAAACAGGAAATGGCACTGGGCACTGGATCAATATGTTAGTCCCAAAAATAGTACAAAAAGTTGTCAAAAGTATATGAAAGTTGTAAAATATTGGCATGGAACAATCAAAAATTATAGATACGACGGAGAAGCATCAGTGTGTGAGGAAAGATACTTAATTAAAAATCTCTAACCCCACACTAAACTTTGTCAAATACGCGTGACCCCCTAGAAGATCATCCATCTTCAGCACCGTCTTGTGTACGTGGCAGTTCACTATTCTTTACTATGATGAGGCCCAAAGAACTGTTAGCAGATCGTCGACAGTCAGAGCCCAGTGATTGTTAGAACTTTGTGCAAAGCCTCAGCATGCCGCCAATGAATTGAACCAAAGCAACACTTGAGGGAAGCATAAGCAAGAACATCAAACCCTCACATCCACATTTGATCTAGATCGCAACTTGCACCTACTCATATAATTGCTCTGATACCATTGTTGGGGGACATAGTAGAAAACAAAAAATCCACACCTACGCACACCCAAGATCAATATGAAGATGCATAACAGGTTGGGATCACGATCGTTACCGTCATTGAGTTGCATCGGAAGAAGAACGTGTCAGTGTATATCGTACTTGGAGTCCCTCTAACCATCGACGAACAATCCCACGAACCGCCCATGAACAGTCCCTTGAACCGAAGACCGAAAGCACGACCTCTCTACTTGGTTGCAAGCGTGCAACCTTCATGATCCGGCAGCGCTTCGCCATTCAAAGTTAATCATCGCCAAAGAATTAGAGGGAGGAGATTAGAAACACACTTGGCTTCTAATTATGAGGATTAAAGGAACTAGACCAAGCTCTAATTAGTCAACTAGGAGCAACTAGAACTAGGGCTAGAAAAACTAGAGGAGGCTCCAAAACCTGTATCTAAAAGAGCTCCCCCTTGCGCCAGCCTAGAGTGGGACGAGGAGTCCTCTCCCAACCCCAATTTGGCCTCCCCTATAGGAAAGGGGGCGCCTCCCTTCTTGGGCCATGCTGGCCCAATTTCCACTCCACCGCTTGGCCTTATTAGACCCATTGATATTAAATTAAATATAAAATCCCTCTAACAATTACTAGAGAATATTATATATAATTTAATATCTTCAGAAACATTTTTCACCTATATATTAATTATCGGTAATACCTGGTATTACCCAATCCGGTTACCCTAAAACGGTTCCGGATCCTCTCAAAACCATTTCGAGTATTTATTGAAAAATCTACAAATATATTTTCATCACTCCCGTTTGACTAACACTCTGAAGATCGTGATTACCTTAAGTTTGTGACCCGATATGACTGGTCTGGCGTTGGACTTGTTTCAGACTATAGATAAGAAGCTTCTCCCTAATAAACTTTTGGGAAGAGACAATGAAGTTGCCACACGGGAGGAGAGGGGACATGGACGGAAAATTTATAGCCGCCAGGAGAAAATGGAAAGGATTGTGTGATTTTTTGCAAAGATCCTTTGTGGTCTTTATATGAATTACAGCTTGTAAAAAGTTATAATTTCCTTCCAAACTTTTCATATTTATGTGTATGCAAATATATGACCATTTGTACCAATTTCTGTGAGTGTTGATGAATTTTCCATAAAATTAGAATGTATCGACGATGTAGAACTTCGCCATAATTGTTCTGTTCATATTTTTCAAGCCTATGCAACATTAAAACTTGATAATTTGCTTTCAATGTGTAAATAAGTGTTTTACGGTCAATCAACACATAAACATTCTCTCATGGCATTATCAAAATTTTCACAATCGCTTCAACCAAACGGCTTTCAGCTTTCGTTCTTAGCTCACAATTATTTCTTCACAGCTCACTGCTCGCATAAGCTTTTTCGGAATCCACCTGAGCCAAACACCACCTACACCGATTATGCCCATGGCATCACTAGACACATGTTCTGGAAATGTGTCAACAAAGTTGTCCAATTTACTACTCACAAACTAGACGCACATGCATGCGCTCGCTCATCGACGAGATGAACCGATATTCAGCGTACAAACATAACTTGAGGTCTCTAGCTAGGATCGATCAGATGGGCCTGAACTCGATGCCTTCCACGATGAGCCCGCGCTTGGGGTACCACCCCAGTATCTCGAAGCTCACCGCCACCTCCTCCCCCACCACTGCCTCGTCGCGGGTGCGCAACCGCCCCATCTCCACCTCCCACCATCCATCGCCGCGCAGCACCGGCCCCCTTACGTGGACGTCGTCCGTACCTTTGCTGTCTCTGAACCTACGCGCATCAGTGGGGTCGGGGCGGAGGCACACGGCATGGCGCGACGGAGCGCTGCCGCCCACGCTGACGGTGGTCTCCTGGTCCGGAAAGCTCAGGCCACGGTGGGTGTCTTCGGTGGTGAAGACGAGGTACGCTGTGTAGGCGGTGGCCGGCGTGAGCGCGGCGGTCGGGAGTCGGCCGTAGATGTCGAAGCACGTGCAGTCCACCAGCTGGGCCACATCCGCGAACCTGATATACAGAGGCAAACCATTAAATTAATCTGGACCGGAGAAGTCATTTATTTATAGCAAGTATAATAGGATAACATAAGCAGGTTATAAGGATTAAAATATTATATCTTCGTTTAGTTAGAGGAGCGGAAAGATGAGAGAGAAGGAAAATGGATTGTAGAATAAAAGCCGGCTATAGCACAAGACCCAAGATACTTTGTGAGATTGTAAGGTTGGTCAGATATTAATAAAGCAGTACATATTAAAATCCTATATTATTGTATAAGCGGACTATTAGGTTGACTCTAAATGACATGGTAATTAACACGGATAACCATGCTCTTATCTCAAAAAGTAAGTCAGCTAGCTGATAGTGATCGTCAATATCAGCACAGAGATACCAGTAGCAGTACTAAAATTTATTTATAATCTGATACTCCCTCCTCTCCGATTTATAGAGCTTATCTCAAAATTTTAGTTTTTCCATTTTATAAGGCTTAATTTGATTATCCCCTTATATGTTCAGATTTCAATGTGCATTAAATCATTGCATGCAAGTATTAAAAGAAAACTGGCCAACATGCACTTTATGCATGCATGCATTGCAATTAATGCGTTTATAAACATAATTTTTTTGAGGAAAACAAAAGCATTAATTATATGCTTTTGCAAACTACAAAAAATATTCCACCACCCATCATCTACCTTGGTTGGTGAGATTTTTGAATTGAGTCTTATAAATAAAAAAGGAGGGAGTAATAGAAGGGAAAACTTCCGCGCAATCTGCATCGATCATATGCGATGCACAGCCAGGCGAGGATACCATTGTTTAATGAGCCGCATGATGCACGCGGATACAGTTGCATGGATGCAAACAGAGCATCGATCAATTCATTCATGGATGCAACCAATTTCGTGGACGGCGATCGTGGGTAAGGGTTTTCTTTTTTCGTTTTTGATGTGAGATTGTGGGCAAGTTGACGAGTGATCAACTAATGAGGGATGCCGTATTATTGTTGGGGGAGTCGCGTGGCTTTCAGCCGACCGCAGGGGGTGGAGTTGACTTGGCTCGTACTCGTAGCCACATGCACGCGCATGCACTTACTTGCTCAATCCTCCTGCCTGCCTGCCGCCGGTGATTTCTACGACTCCGTCGGAAAAGTGCTCCGGCGGGAGATGTTATTTATGTACTCCGCGTGGAAGAAGATCGAGTCTACTACGTATGGGAAGTGGATGCAAACCTTTCAAAAAAGAAGAAGTAAATTGAGGCAACAGTTCGTGGATGTGAATTCTGCAACAAGTCTCACTGTTGGACTAATTGTAATTGGTGTGTGTTGTTTCTAGAAGAAAGCGCGCATCATCTTTAACTTGCTTGGCTGCCGTCTCACAAACAAAAACAACTGCCGCGCACTCACTCGCACTCGCACCTTATAGTATACTAATCAAGAGAAAGAATTGTTCAATACGCGGGCACGCCCACTGGAGGTGGAGGGAGCTCGGTAATGGAGGCACTTGTCGCAACCAACTCTCCAATCGCCTTCCTACGCCACGAAAAGAAGGAAAGAAAACCAAGTCCAATTGCCTTTCCATGGCCCGTCCGTTCCACCCATTCAAATCGTCATCATGTCGACATGAAAGCAGCTAGAATTGATTCACGAAATGGAACGAATCGAACAAACTATATGCTCCATGGATCGATCTATGTTGGTAATTAATTAAAGTTATTAAAGCTGGCAATTGAGTTGTGTTGATTTGGAGTGAGGAGAAAGGAGAAATTAATGACAGGGACAAAAAGATGTTGGGCGTACCTGGAGAGCGGGTGGGGCGTCCACGTCCAGCTGAACTCGCCGTCGTCCCACGGCAGGCTGAGCCTCCTCGCCGAGATCGCCACGCACTTGGCGCCGCTCTCCTTGGCCAGCCACACGGCCATGCCGCCGCCGTCCACCAGCACGGCCGCGTCGGTGAGCCCGAGGTAGGCCTCCTTCTTGGTCGACGCCGCCGCCCCCGCCGAGGCCGTGGAGGCGGAGCGCGAGAGCGGGAATCGCCGGGCCGGCGCCTGGTGCAGCTGGAGGTAGTCCGGCGGGAGGAAGCGCGCCCAGACGACGTCGGAGCCGGCGGCGTCGCGGAAGCAGGGCGAGACGGCGGCGCAGCGGCAGGCGTCCCGCGGGGAGGTGAGCGCGATCACGTGCGCCACGCACGCCTCCGGGAGGTCGCACACCCGCGTCCTCTCCTCCGCCGTCTCCGTGCCACCCGCGTGGCTGCCCATCGTATCTAGCAGCCGCCTGCCTGCCTGAGTATTGGAAATTTGGAGTGGAGAAAGCAGCGGGGCGCGGGGCGGGCAACTCGCGGCGTATGTATGCTGTATGTTGGCGTTGCGTTGTGGCCTTGTGGGCAGGACCTGGCTGGTGGCTGTACATATCGACCGTACGGCTTATAATGGCGACGCGGGACCGGCTCGGTCAAGAGAGTGACGGCGAAAAGGTGGACGGCGTTCTGCTCCGTGCACTGCACCGAGGAAGACGGGGCGAGCGCTAGCCGTACGTGGACGGCCACCCCGCACCGGCATACGTGGAGGGCGACGTACACATGCGAGCGAGCAAATTGGACAAGAAAATCAAATGAAGGAACGGTAAAGTCGTCGGAGACGAACAGAATCCGGACGGTTAGATAGCCAAGCGATGTCGCTACGCGATTGGTAGTATAGTTACTAGTACCAATCAACTGTTCATCGCAGTTCTCGGCACGGAAGCGAGGATGGATGATTGGCCGCGCAGATACTTGGACTTGCACGCAAAAGATTCCCACAAAAGCGCCAACTCTGCGGAGGAGAGGAGATTCATTGGCTCACTTGGTTGGTGGCAACCCCGTCCCTCCCCGGGGTTCCTTCCATCTGAGAGGAGAGCCCAAGTGGAGACGGAATCCAACATCGTCATTCACACCGGAGGCTGGAGCAAGACAAGCCTCGTGCCCAACTCCGTCAAGTCGGAAATGTGTAAATTAGAATCTTTCTAAGCAAACCATTTGACTCTAAATAAACAGGCCTCCTTCCCATGAGACACAACAACGTGCTGGTATGATACAAGTTGATTTGTTGCATGGCAGAGAGCATAGTATTTATTCTATGAAAGATTAGGTGAATGTTGTGTCATTTCGACAACATTTCCATTCAACTCGGGGACCCGTAAAATAAACTTGAACACAATGTATTTTCCCTTTCAAATCGAGTGTGTGTAACAAAAAGAAAACAAATGCAAATAGGGTGGTCCATACAAAAACCATATGATTTTCACTTCTCAGTCCTACGTACTCCCTCCGTCCGAAAATACTTATCATCAAAATGGATAAAAGAGGATGTATCTAGAACTAAGAAAAAGTACCATACCATTGTCATTTTTAGGGCGAAAAAGAATGGGTCATCTTTGTCAATTGATAACTGAGTGAGAGAAAACAATCACGTTCTTAAAGCGGTCGGTTCGCCGGATTTACAACCTTCCCCTATTGGCCGACTGCCAGTGAAACACATAGGCTCTTATCGCATTTATCGATCGAGAATGGTCTCATCACAGAAACACTTTCTATATGTTATTTCGAAATTCGAAGAAGCAAGCAAGTTTATAGGGCATATAGTTGTTTTTTTGTAGGGCGAGCCAAGATCTTATCTTATTTGCGGGTTGTATAAATGAAATGATTGGAAAAATTATATAATTTGGAGGTGCGTAGTGTCTTACGGGGCTGGCTCACAATACAACAATTATCGCTACTGATTCCAGATAGAATGTTGATACCGGTGGAAAAGCACTTCTTTCTACGTTCTAGATGTCGTGGTTCTAACTCTGACAGTGATGTAGGGGGGTGAATATGGAGAGGCTAGATCTTAGCTATTGGGAAGTTGTTACACGCGAGGTTTACGAGTTCAGGCCCTTCTCAGAGGAAGTAATACCCCTACGTCTCGGAGCCCGGAGGCGGTTGACTGGATTATGCGTGTATGGATACAGGGGTGCGAACCCTTCATACTGAGGAGGGGGGTGGCTTATATAGAGTTCGTCGGCCCTCTCCTGCCCTCAGTAATGCAGGGTTTAAGGTACATTTAAGGTTGGGCGTTACTGGTAACGCCCCTAGTAAAGTGCTATAATGACCATAAAGACTACTTAATACCCGACCGTTTGCCTGCGGAGTAACTTCGGTCGAGTGGCTAGCTTCATGGTCGAGTGATAGCTTCTTGGTCGAGTGTCTTGAACCCGTCGAGTGGGATACCTTCGAGTAGAGGAAAAGGTGACTTCTCCTAGGGGTGTCCTAGGGTAAGACTCTTTGGTCAGGTCCGTGTCCCAACCCTAGGTACATGTCTTCATCATTAGCCCCCGAATGGATCGAGGTTAGAGTGGGGAAAGAGTTGGAGATCTTTCCGACTGGTTCTTCGGGCTACATGAGCGCCTCGTTTTGGGTCAATCGTCACGGATGACGTTGCCAACCTTTTTCAGTCGCCTTGATCCATTCCAGGCCTTTCGTCGAGTGAATTTCTTTGTTTGTGACATACCGAGCGCCGGCGCGATCGGGGTCTTCTGTTTTGACAAGTCGTTTTTGTGGCCCGCGGATGTCGCGGGATTTGGATTTTGGGAAGCGCGCGGGACGGGAGCGGCCGCAGTAATTGGAAGCGATAAAGCGGAAGCCCCTCGATCTCCGCGTCGCCTTTTTCGCCACGTACTGCGCGCGCGTCTGATGCGGGATTTGACTGGATAGCCTGGGCCTACCAGTCAGCCACTCGGAAGCGGTCCCTTATAAATCGCCGGCTCGGGGTTTCCAAGCAGTGCGCTCTCTTCTCCTCCTTTCTCCCGCCTCTCTCCCTTCGCAAGTCCTTCCGCCACCTCCGTTCCCGCCCCAGCGCAGCAGGCCCATGCGAGACTTCGCCGGCGACGATGACGAAGAGCAAGACCTCCTCTCTGGAGCGATCGAAGAAGGCGGCGGCAGCGGGGAAAGGGAAGAGGTCAGCTCGGGGCGGATCTTCCTCTAGGACCGCTCTGCCCAAAGGTTGGATCCAGGGCGACTGGATGCCGTCGGTGCTCCGGCAAGAGGATCTCGACGACATGGTCGAGGGGGGAGTCATTCCCCACGAAGCTGCGCGTCTTCCGGGGGGAGAGATCGAACCTCAACCCCGCGACGGTGAGTGCGTGCTCCTAGCCACCCACATCGACCGAGGGTTTTCTCTGCCGCCCCATCCTTTCTTCCGGAGTTTCTTGAATTTCTTCGGAGCGCAGCTCCACCACTTCACTCCCAACTCCATTGTCTACCTTACTGCTTTCATCTCCATGTGTGAGGCTTTCTTGGGTTGTCGACCCCATTGGGGACTCTTCAAACACATCTTTACCTGCCGTTCTCAATCGGTCAAGAAGGCTAAGTCGAGTGACGAGAGGACGCAGGTGATCCAGCTGTGCGGGGGCCTGGCGATCCAGACGAGGGGGAAGAGTTGTTTTCCATCTATCACCTTCCCGGAGTCGGTCCGTGGCTGGCAGTCGACCTGGTTCTACTGCAAGGACGAGGCGACCCCCGGGCAGTCGACTGGTCTTCCTCCTTTTTCCCTCGACCGAGCCGAGAAGCCTGCCTCTCTGAAAGTCGCGCCGGAGGAAAAGGCCCAAGTCAAGGTTCTGGCAGGTCGAGTGGTTGAGCTTGTCCGCGAGGGCGTGACTGGTATGGACCTGCTGGAGGTCTTTCTTCAAAGGCGCATCCAACCGCTCCAGGCCCGCGACCACCCGATGTGGCTGTATTCGGGTCTTGACGACACCACTCGGGTCCACCCGGAGGAGGTCACAGACAAGATGGTGGAGGGGTGGCTGTCGAGCATCACGGGGAACAAAGACAACCCCCGAGGAGCCAGGAGGGTAACCCCACTCGACAACTCGTATGAGGTGGACCAGGTATGTCTTTGTGCTCCCGACTGATATCTTGTCTTCTGTATTGGTCTTTTTTGAATAAGTTGATTGACTTTCGTCTTGTCTATTGTTTTCTAGGCGACCACCGAGATGTACTCGACGCCCAACGGGGCACAGGGGTCGACTGAGGAAGGGGAGGCGAGCGGAGGCGAGAGCGGGGACGACCAAGGCGAGTGGGAGTCTGATGGTGAGGGAGAGGGAGGCGACGACATCTTCTCCAGCGAAGGGGAGGAGGAGGAGGTTGAACCCCCCGTCCGGAGGGGCGATCCAAGCTCAGCCACGATCCAGCGCGGGAACGTGGCAAGGCGACTGCTCCTGTTGGGCAGTCGTCGAAACGCCCTCGGACTTCTTCTCCTCCGCCGACTGGGAGGGCTCCCAAGCATCCACGAGCGACGCCATCCAAGCCGCCCGAGGCTCTGCCCAAGATGAAGATGGTTGTTCCTACCATTTCCGGGTAATAATAAGACTTGCTTTCCTTTGTCGGCCGTGGACGGATCCTTGGTCGATTCTCTGAGCCAACTGATTGACTTTCGAGATTTGCAGCGGTGCTACTTCTGAGGTCTCCGCCAGGAACGACGACCAAGAGATGGAGGACGCTGTTACCTCCAACCCTGGTACGATTGCTGATGTCCTGCCTTTGAGTCGACTGAACCTTTATCGCGACTCTGGTCGATTGAATGTTTTCCTTGTAGCTCCTCCTCATGTTATCGACCTCCCAGACGATGAAGACAACGAACCGTTGAGAGTGAGGAGGCACAAGAGGGCGTCGACTGACAAGACCCCCCACCAATCCGCTCCGGCGTCCGAGGCCGAGGCTCGGGATGGTGGTGACGCCACTCGGGCTTCAGTGACCTTCGCCGTTCCTCTGGCGAGTGCGCGGCCCTCGTCGTCGACTGTGGATCCGTCTTCGCTTTTTGCCACATACCCCGTCCCTGAGGACCAAGAGGCTGCTGCAAAGGAGGCTATACGCTAGGCGGGGATCATGATGGAGCAAGTGAAGATGGCTCGGGAGGCCAGCCAAGCAGCCTATGACGCGAGTTCGGCTCTTCAGAGCAACGTCCAGGTCAGTCGACTCAACACTTGGTCTGTTATGATATGCTGTTTGTAGAGTCTCTTTTCCGAAGATCTTTGTATCTGTACACCCACTGGGTGTGTCTGCCAATCCTTGGACAAGTGGGGGCACGCTAAGTGCACCCACTGGGTGTAGTCCCCGAGACTACGGTGGACTGCTGGCAGTCGACTGTAGTCTTTACATTGTGTTGCTGTAGCTATATTTCTTCACTCGGTTTGGTCGGGCCAGGTCAACATTTTCTCTCTCTTTTTTTTAAAACCAGTGGGGGCACGCTGAGTGCACCCACTGGGTGTAGTCCCCGAGACTACTGTCGAATGTTTTTGATTCGGCTGTGGTCTTAGAAACGTCATCATTGTCTCTGAGTTACTCGGAAGCAACTTATCTTGGACGTCTGTCGACTGATTTTTCTTTTTGCAGAAATCTTGCGAACTTGTAGCTCGCTATACTGAGTTGGAGAATCAGCAGATCCAGCTCAACCTTAACTTGCATCTTGCTCAGGAGAATTTGAAGAAGGCGCAAGAAGAGGCAAAAGGTATGGCTGGTGAGGTTCTCCATTCTTAACAGGTGGCTTTTCTTTCCTGTCCATTCTTGATGTTGGTTCCACTCGACGCGCCGTAGATAAACTGGAGGAGGCTCTGAAGAAGAAGGATCAAGACCTTGCAGAAGCGCTGAAGGAGGCCTCGAGCAAAACGAAGCTCGCAGAAGAGAAGCTGGCTTCGGTCGGGACTCTTGAAGAGGAGAACTCCAGACTGAAAGCTGCTCTTGAGACAGCTAATCGAGATGCCAGTCGACTGAAGAAGGAGAAGATGGCTCTGCACGACAAGGCGGGCGAGCTGGCGGGGAAGGCGAAAGATCTGGAGGCTTATCTCGGAGGGCTCGCCAAGAAGCTGTTCGTCATGCTCGAAGGTAATTATTCCAACCTGACTGTCTTGTAGTTGCCGAGCCCGCGTACGGCCACTGTCTTATTCTTGAATCGTGTTCGCAGAATTCTGTCAGAACTTCAAAGAGGAAACCGGTCGAGTGGAGCCAGGCTTGGATCCCGCCAATTCTCTCGTGAAGGACGAGGCTGCCATGAACGTGCTCCAATTGGAGTCTCGTGTTACCAGCGTCGTTGATTATCTGGCTCGGCTGAAAGTTGCAATGTCGCGGATCGACACATCACTCTGGCCTGGGACGACGCTTCAGAACGACCTCGAGTCTCTGATGGCTCGACTTAACGAAGTCCCAGGTCGAGTGGCGGAATGGAAGAAATCTTCTGCTAGATGCGGTGCTGATGTCGCTCTGTCTCTGGTCCGTGTCCATTGCAAGGAGGCGCGAGAAGAAAAGCTGGCAGCCATCCAAGTTGCAAATACCAGGAAGCACAGCTTTCAAGACTTCATGGAGACCTTCATCGCCGCTGCCACCCGTATTGCCGACGGGATCGACTTGGATGAGTTCGTCGCCCCTTCCAGTCCTCCTCCTGAGGAGTGAAAAAACTTTAAATTTACCTCGGAATGCCGAGTGGATTTGTAACCGTTAAACTCTGCCTTAAATTTGCCTCAGGATGCCGAGTGGACTTGTAACAGTTAAACTTTGCCGAGCCGCGGGCTCGAGTACTTTGAGGTCTGGGACCTTTTAGGCTTTATCCGAAATCGATTTCTCGTTGGGCATCTTCATGGTTTGATTCGTCGAGTGGAACTTGATCTTCACTCATTTTTTCAAACTTAGGCGAGTGCCGGACTGCAGCTAAGTCTCTAAGTGAGAGAACTTAGGCGAGTGCTGGACTGCAGCTAAGCCCCCGAGTGGGAGGTTTGCTCTCCACTCGGTAGGATTTTTTAAACACTTAGGCGAGCACTGGGCTGCAGCTAAGCCCCCGAGTGGGAGGTTTGCTCTCCACTCGGTAGGATTTTTAAACACTTAGGCGAGCACTGGGCTGCAGCTAAGCCCCCGAGTGGGAGGTTTGCTCTCCACTCGGTAGGATTTTTAAACTTAGGCGAGCACTGGGCTGCAGCTAAGCCCCCGAGTGGGAGGTTTGCTCTCCACTCGGTAGGATTTTTCAAAACTTAGGCGAGTGGGACTGCAGCTAAGTCCCTAGTGAGGAAACTTAGGCGAGTGCGGACTGCAGCTAAGCCCCTCGAGTGGGTTCTCCTCGGTAGGATTTTTAAACTTAGGCGAGCACTGGGCTGCAGCTAAGCCCGAGTGGGAGGTTTGCTCTTCACTCGGTAGGATTTTTTCAAACTTAGGCGAGTGCCGGACTGCGCTAAGTCTCTAAGTGAGAGAACTTAGGCGAGTGCTGGACTGCAGCTAAGCCCCCGAGTGGGAGGATTGCTCTCCACTCGGTAGGATTTTTTCAAACTTAGGCGAGTGCCGGACTGCAGCTAAGTCTCAAGTGAGAGAACTTAGGCGAGTACTGGACTGCAGCTAAGCCCCGAGTGGGAGGATTGCTCTCCACTCGGTAGGATTTTTTCAAACTTAGGCGAGTGCCGACTGCAGCTAAGTCTCTAAGTGAGAGAACTTAGGCGAGTACTGGACTGCAGCTAAGCCCCCGGTGGGAGGATTGCTCTCCACTCGGTAGGATTTTTTCAAACTTAGGCGAGTGCCTGGACTGCAGCTAAGTCTCTAAGTGAGAGAACTTAGGCGAGTGTGGACTGCAGCTAAGCCCCCGAGTGGGAGGATCGCTCTCCACTCGGTAGGATTTTTAAACACTTAGGCGAGCACTGGGCTGCAGCTAAGCCCCCGAGTGGGAGGTTTGCTCCACTCGGTAGGATTTTTTCAAACTTAGGCGATCCAAGGGAGAGCTCAAGTGTAAAAGGGGCGGAGTAGTTCCGCATTCCAAGCTCGTGGCTCGTCGATCTGGCGATCAACATTGTAGAGGTGATACGCTCCATTGTGGAGGACTCTGGTGATGATGCAGGGGCCTTCCCAAGTAGGAGCAAGCTTGTGTGGTTTCTGTTGATCCACCCGGAGGACCAAATATCCTTCTTGGAAGGCTCAACTCTTCACATTCCGGGCGTGGAATCGACGCAAGTCTTGCTGATAAATGGTCGATCTGATCATGGCCATCTCCCTCTCTTCTTCTAGGAGGTCGACTGCGTCTTGCCGGGCCTGTTCTGCTTCATCTTCGGTGTAAAGCTCGACTCGGGGCGCGTTGTGAAGAAGATCACTTGGCAGAACCGCTTCGGCTCCGTAAACCAGAAAGAATGGAGTTCTTCCAGTCGACCGGTTAGGGGTGGTCCTCAATCCCCACAGAACTGACGGAAGCTCGTCGACCCAAGCACCTGCCGCGTGCTTGAGATCACGCATCAGTCGAGGCTTTAGTCCTTTGAGAATCAGACCATTTGCTCTTTCGGCTTGTCCATTCGACTGGGGATGGGCGACCGATGCGTAGTCGACTCGAGTGCCTTGAGAGGCGCAAAAAGCTCTGAACTTGTCCGAATCGAAGTTTGACCCATTGTCAGTGATGATGCTATGCGGGACTCCATATCTGAATGTTAGCCCTCTGACGAAACTGATAGCAGTGCAAGCATCAAGATTCTTGATAGGCTTAGCTTCAATCCATCTGGTAAACTTGTCGACTGCCACAAGCACATGAGTGAAACCACTTCTGCCTGTTCTCAGCAGACCAACCATGTCTAGTCCCCAAACAGCAAAGGGCCAGATGAGTGGAATGGTCTTCAGGGCTGATGCAGACTTGTGTGACATGTTGGAGTAGAACTGGCACCCTCCACACTTGTCGACTATCTCTTTTGCCATCTCATTTGCTCTAGGCCAGTAGAATCCCGCTCGGTATGCTTTAGCCACAATGGTCCGAGAGGACGCATGGTGGCCACAGGTCCCCGAGTGGATATCATCAAGGATCATCCGACCTTCTTCTGGTGTTATGCACTTCTGACCGATTCCAGTCGCGCTTTCTCTATACAACTGCCCCTTTATGACTGTGAAAGCCTTGGATCGGTGGACGATCTGTCGAGCCTCTTCCTCGTCCTCTGGGAGCTCTTTCCTTAGGATATACGCGATGTACGGTATCGTCCAGTCGGGAGTGATTGCCAAGACTTCCATGATCAGGTCGACCACAGCAGGAACTTCGACTTCAGTCGGATCTGTGGCACTTTTCGGTTGTGGGGCTTCTTCTGTGAAAGGATCCTCCTGGACTGACGGCGAGCGGATGTGCTCTAAAAACACATTGCTAGGAATGGCTTCTCTCTTGGAGCCTATCTTTGCCAGATCATCAGCTGCTTGATTTTTGAGTCGGGGGATGTGATGAAGCTCTAACCCCTCGAATTTCTTTTCTAGCTTTCTCACTGCATTGCAATAACCAGTCATAGCCGGACTTCTGACGTCCCACTCCTTCATCACCTGATTAACCACCAAATCTGAGTCGCCATAGACCATGAGGCGACGGACGCCGAGTGAAATGGCCATGCGCAACCCATACAGAAGTGCTTCATACTCTTGCTTCATTGTTGGAGGAATCAAAGTGAATCTGGAGAACGTATCTGAGCTTATCTCCTCGAGGGGAGACTAGAACTACCCCAGCACCGGAACCATTCAGCATCTTAGATCCATCGAAGAACATGGTCCAGTGCTCCGAGTGAACTTGAATCGGATGCTGCTGTTCAATCCACTCGGCGATGAAATCTGCGATTGCTTGGGACTTAATAGCCTTCTTTGCTTCAAACTTGATATCTAAGGGAAGGAGTTCAATCGCCCACTTGGCCACTCGACCAGTTGCATCTCTGTTATGCAGAATCTCTGTCAGTGGGGCATCGCTGACGACTGTAATGGAGTGGTCAGAGAAGTAATGTGCAACCTTCTTCGTGGTCATATAAATCCCATATACAAGCTTCTGGTAGTGAGGGTATCTTTGTTTTGAAGGGGTCAAAACTTCAGATAGATAATAGACTGGGCGCTGAACTCTGAAGGCCTTTCCTTCTTCTTCCCGCTCGACCGTGAGTACTGTACTGACAACTTGTCCCGTGGCAGCAATGTACAGCAGCAGAGACTCTTTGCTGATTGGGGCAGCAAGCACCGGCTGGGTGGAGAGCAGAGCTTTGAGTTCTGCAAACGCTGCGTCAGCTTCTGGAGTCCACTCGAACTTGTCAGACTTCTTCATCAGTCGGTAAAGAGGCAACGCTTTCTCACCGAGTCGAGAAATGAATCGACTTAGAGTGGCCAAGCAACCTGTGAGTTTCTGGACATCGTGTATACGCACGGGGCGCTTCATCCGGAGTATGGTGCCAACTTTCTCGGGGTTAGCGTCGATTCCTCGTTCGGAAACGAGAAAACTGAGTAACTTTCCACCTGGAACTCCGAATGTGCATTTTGATGGATTGAGCTTGATATCATATCTCCTGAGGTTAGCAAAGGTTTCGGCAAGGTCAGTCAGTAGGTCGGAACCTTTTCGTGACTTAACCACAATATCATCCATGTATGCTTCTATGTTCCGACTGATCTGAGTGAGCAAACACTTCTGAATCATCCTCATGAACGTGGCTCCAGCATTCTTGAGGCCGAAGGGCATGGTGACATAACAGAAGCACCCAAATGGGGTGATGAAAGCCGTTTTGATCTCGTCAGGCCCATACAGACGGATCTGATGGTACCCTGAATAAGCATCTAGAAAAGACAAACGCTCACATCCCGCGGTCGAGTCCACTATCTAGTCGATGCGGGGGAGAGGGAAATGATCTTTCGGGCAGGCCCGATTGATATGTTTGAAATCAATGCACATGCGGAGTGACTTGTCCTTCTTGGGGACCATGACGACATTGGCGAGCCACTCGGAGTGGTAAATCTCTCGGATGAACTCTGCTGCTAAGAGCCGAGCCACCTCCTCGCCAATGGCTTTCCTCTTCTGGACGGCGGACCGTCGAAGATGTTCTTTCACAGGCTTGAACTTCGGGTCAACTCGCAGACGGTGCTCAGCCAGCCCCCTGGGAACTCCAGGCATGTCAGAAGGCTTCCATGCGAAGACGTCCCAGTTCTCACGGAGGAACTGGATGAGCGCTTCTCCCTATTTGGAGTCGAGCGTCGTCGAGATGTGAGTCGGAGCAGCGTCGGGGTCGGTCGGGTGAATGTGAGCCGTCTTTGTTTCACCGGTCGACTGAAAAGCTGACTCTGAAGCAGGCTTCTTGGCCCGTAGCAATTCACTTGGATCGGCAGTCTTTTGGTACTCTTGCAGCTCGACCACTGCCATCTGAGCATCTGCAATCTTTGAGCCTTTCTGAAAGCACTCTTCTGCCTTCTTCCGATTGCCTGTAACAGTGATTACCCCTTTAGGGCCAGGCATCTTCAGTTTGAGGTACACGTAACATGGTCGAGCCATGAAGCGCGCGTAAGCCGGCCTGCCCAAAATGGCATGATAAGCACTTTGGAAGTCCACAATCTCGAATGTCAACTTTTCCTTGCGGTAATTCTTTGAATCACCGAAAACCACATCAAGAGCAATCTGGCCGAGTGATTCGGCTTTCTTTCCAGGAATGACTCCGTGGAAGCTCATGTTACTGGTACTCAGTCTGGACATCGGAATGCCCATTCCTTTCAAAGTTTCGGCGTATAGTATGTTCAGACCACTGCCACCATCCATCAAGACTTTGGTCAGTCGAGTGCCTTCGACAATTGGGTCGACCACCAACGCTTGCCTCCCAGGGGTGGCAATGTGCGTAGGGTGATCAGACTGATCGAACGTGATGGCAGTCTGAGACCACTTCAGATAACTGGGTGTTGCCGGAGCGACCATATTCACCTCACGGTTGATGACTTTCAGTCGACCTTTGCTCTCGACATCGGCAAAAATCATCAGGGTGGAATTGACTTGGGGGTATCCATCGTCACTGTCTTCCTTGTCTTCAACTCTGTCCGACTCTTTTTCCTTGTCTTTGGGCTATTTGCCCTGAAACTGCTGGATCAGGAGTCGACACTGTCGAGTGGTATGCTTTGGGTAAATGAAATTACCCTCTTCATCTTTCTTGGTGTGGATGTGGCATGGCAGATCCAAAACATCATTTCCATCTTGATCCTTGACTTTCTTGGGCTTCCAGGGGCCTTTGGGTTTTCCCTTGAAGTTTCCCTGGGCTACGGCCAGGGCCTCCCCAGGAGCGGCCGGCTCGGCCTTCCGCTTCTATTTCCGACTGGAGTTTCCTCCGGTTTCTTGGGCGACTGCCTTGAGCTTGCCGCTTCGGAGTCGATCTTTGTCTTCACCATTATCGTACTTGGTGGCAATCTCCATCATCCGATTCAGAGACATCTCTCCAGTTCGGCCGAACTTCAAATTCAACTCTCTGTATTTAACGCCTTCCTTGAAGGCACAAACTGCTTGATGGTCTGGCACATTCTCAACCGAGTGATGCAGTGTGATCCACCTCTGGATGTATTCCCTCAGGGTTTCGTTCGGCTTCTGCACGCAAGACCGCAACTCTGTAAGGCCTGCAGGTCGCTTGCATGTTCCTTCAAAGGTTGCGACAAACACTCGAGAGAGGTCCTCCCAGGTGTAGATGCTGCTGGGTGCCAACTGATTCAGCCACGCCCTGGCTGAGCCCTCTAACATGAGAGGCAAATGCTTCATGGCCACCTCATCGTTGCCGCCGCCAATCTGTACAGCCACTCGGTAATCTTCGAGCCAAGTGTCAGGCTTAGATTCATCGGTGAACTTTCTAACCCCAGTCGCCAGCCTGAAATTGGAAGGAATCACTGCGGCCCTGATGGCTCGACTGAAACACTCTGGCCCTGAAACACGTGCTCTGCTGCTGGCGGGCGCATCTCTGTTCTGGCCTTCCCGATGAGCCCTGTTCCTGTCAACCAAGCCTTGAATGAGGACAGACCTCGCGTCAAAGCCTGGGTCCCTGGGGTCGACTGGAATCCTCTGCCCGACACTATGAGGGCGTCTGTCATCTTGCCGTCGAGGCGCATATGACCCACTCCTCGGGGGAGGGGTTGGCACTCGACGTCGATCATCACGGTCGAATCGGTGATCATACTGCTCATTCCTCCTGAACTGATCATGCCGGTCGCCACGTCCCTCACGCCTCGGGGACGATCTCGGGCTGTGAGCCGACTCGACTGTACCCGTTGTGACGGATCGACTGCGGATCCTGTTCCGCGACTGAGAGACAGCAGAATTCTGGTTTCCCGCCGCCCGGAGCAGTGCTTTGATCTGCAACAAGCCTCTGCCCGCCTCCGACTGGGAGGGTTGAATTGATTCTGCTATACGGGCCGCAGCGGCCAAATTCTGAACTGGGGTTCGGTATACCTGCGACGGTGGGAAGAGCTGACGCCGACTGGACTCGGGAGCTTGCTGACGTCGACTGGACTCGGGAGCCCGCTGATGCGCTTGCTCGTCGAGTACCCGCTGGAGATTCTCCAGTCGAGTGCGCTCGGCCAGGTTAGTCAAGCGCGCGTCCTCCAAGGCCCGGGCCTCGGGGATTTCTCCGACAATAGGAGTGTGGAGCGCGTCCATGTTCCGACGGCGAAGCTCCTCTCGCTGTAATGATGTGAGAGGTTCGGGGAGATACTCATCGTGGGGATGCGACGGGTCGCCCCACCCGCGCCTCCACCAGCGCGAGGGAAACCAGGAGGACTGTGCGTCCCATCGACCGCCAGAACCTCAGCCGCTGGGTCGCTGCTGTCGCACTCGGATGCGGTCTCAGCGGAGCCAGTCGACAGGTCGAACAGGCCGCAGAGGGATTCGTCGGGCTCGATCGCCGCGACTTGCGGGGTGGCCGACTGGCGAGCCACGACATGTCTCACCCACCTCTGAAGTCTCGACCGACCGGAGCGCTTGCGCCGGCGGGAGGCAGAGCGGGGAGACGATACGGGGGCCGACCGATATTGGGTCGACGGTTGCCGCAGGAGGACGCCACGAACGCATGCGCGGAAATGCGTCGCACCGCGGACGGGGAGCGCGTCGATGTCGAGTGGCGCCTCCTGAAGCCAGGCGGAGTCGTCGGCGATGAACGTGAGCGCGCCGAGACGGATCTCGCGGCCCTCCACCAAAACTCCGTACGAAACCATGATCAAAGGGGATCGAAAAAATCGCAACTTCTCCAATCAGGCGCTAAGACTGCTGCCCCAAGGTGGGCGCCAACTGTCATGGTTCTAACTCTGACAGTGATGTAGGGGGGTGAATATGGAGAGGCTAGATCTTAGCTATTGGGAAGTTGTTACACGCGAGGTTTACGAGTTCAGGCCCTTCTCAGAGGAAGTAATACCCCTACGTCTCGGAGCCCGGAGGCGGTCGACTGGATTATGCGTGTATGGATACAGGGGTGCGAACCCTTCATACTGAGGAGGGGGGTGGCTTATATAGAGTTCGCCGGCCCTCTCCTGCCCTCAGTAATGCAGGGTTTAAGGTACATTTAAGGTTGGGCGTTACTGATAACGCCCGTAGTAAAGTGCTATAATGACCATAAAGACTACTTAATACCCGACCGTTTGCCTGCGGAGTAACTTCGGTCGAGTGGCTAGCTTCATGGTCGAGTGATAGCTTCTTGGTCGAGTGTCTTGAACCCGTCGAGTGGGATACCTTCGAGTAGAGGAAAAGATGACTTCTCCTAGGGGTGTCCTAGGGTAAGACTCTTTGGTCAGGTCCGTGTCCCTACCCTAGGTACATGTCTTCATCACTAGATATATCTCTTTTTATCCATTTTAATGGCAAGTAAATCCATTTTGATGACAAGTATTTTTGGACGGAAGGAGTATTATTCAAACAAATTACTTAGACTATCTGCGCCCCTTCATCAATTGGATAGGTGTAGCGACAGTTGTTGCTTAGGCGGTGACTTTAGTCTTGCTGTTGTATGGTTTTGTAAGGTTTTATAATAATTAATAAAGTGACCATATGCATCGCCCAGATGCAGAGGCCGGGGGTCATCCTCCTTTTTTAAAAAAAAAACAAATTACTATATTGGAAAAGGAGCAATGATACACGTATGAGGCTTTCATCCGACGCTAATCAATCGCCCTGGGATCAAATCGCACTTGGCAAATGAACGTAGGATTACCCTCTCATACGAAGATCGGACATAAAGTGTCGTATGCAAATCATGCAAAAAGTTAGAAACAATCTTCCAAAACTCTTGAACCAAATAGGCTTTGCATCATGATATTTTGAAGAAGTCTCCCACTCAATTTATCGCACTTTGACTTTCTTTAACATTAGAAATAAAATAAAAAAGTCAAGAACAAGTACAGGACGCCGCGTGGAGAGTGGTAGAGAGGAAAAACCACACACACCTAACAAAGACGGCATCAATCACTCTGACATGGAATTTGGCTGCCAGGACGACGAAAACATCTGCTACAGCAACAACCCCAATGATGTAGAGACCAGAGATTTCAGCCTCCTTTTCGAAGGGAAAGAAACAGTGACGATAAACATTAACGATCGTGCTCTCATCTACGCCCCACTCCCCATCAATGGATATCGTATCATAGTTGTGTCACAAATAGTGTCCCTTTGCCATGTAAGTTTACAGTTGTCGTAAACTACTGAGTTTTTTGTTCCATGTTGGCATGAATGACATAATAACCAAGTTACTTACACGGTTTTTTGTTCGACTTTTTACACGATGCTAATGACCCAAACACCGAATGTCGGCACTAAAATGTACTTGGAATGACAATGTGCCCTTTGTGGAGAGCAAAAGAGTGTCACCCGTGCATTTTCCCCTCGTGCCTTTCCTCATATCGTGTGGCGTGTATTAGAGTAATCTTTGGCCATATTGGGAACCTTGCTTCATTTCAGGATTGGTTTGCCATCCTTCACGTAGTGGATGGTGAGCGGCGCCGCAGCCTTTTGGATCTTAGGCGCGTGTACGCACTGTTGGCCTTGGTGGTGGTGTCCCTGTCTTGTACTTCTGGCTTCTGTACGTTAGGCAGGCATAAACGTGCCTTCTGTCTATCTAGCACTAAAATGAGTCTAGATATATCCGTATCTAAACAAATCTAAGATAAATAATTCGGAACGGAGGAAGTAGCTAACTTCTCCTCTTGCTAGTGGTGGACTGTGACACACTGCGATTAATGGGGGCACAGCGCCCACCCTCCTAAGAACTGTTTCTGTTCTTGCATATCTGAACTTCTGAAGCAATGCCAGGGCAGCTTTTCCCCTACCTCTCGCCGAATCATGCTCGACAACTTCAACTAGGGCTGGAGTACCGACCATCCATTGATGGGGAAGATATTAATGCGGGGAATCCAACAAAATTGCCCTCTCATGCAGGCATCACCCATCTTGGCAGAAGATGTAAGTGCCATTGTGTTTAAAGAACTAAGAACACAGAAAAGATCAGTATGCATCACATACACAAGTATTAACCAAATCAATAGGCTGATGACTACCCGGAAAATGCCAACGGAGGCCGAGCTCCAGGAAGCTCGGTATTTTTGAAAAAATCAAAAGTCATAATTCAAAGTTTCAAATAAATTAAAAAAAATCCATAGAAACTTATTAGATTTCCACATGCACGTGTGGAAAAATCATTTGAAATTTTTGTATTTTGTAGGCTGTACAAAAAAGACAAAATTCCGGCCCAAAAAAAAGCGGCCCATTTTAGAAATACGTTTTTGTCTTTCTTCTTTATGCCACGTGTGAAAGTATATGGTTATGAATCTTTGCACATACGCAATACACATATGTGAGAGTGTATACAAACATTTTCAAATTTTTTCATGCAGTGGAAAAACGTATTTTGAAAACGAGCTCCGTGGAGCTCGGCCTCCAAAAGCCCTCACTCGATGACTACCCCTTAACATAGTGTTTAGCCGTACAGTTAATAGCAGGCTCCATCTAAACTGCAAGGTGCTACTAACATTGTACTTCTGAACCACACATGTTTGCAAGATTGTGTGACCAACACGAAACATTACTTGTACTGATCTTCTAGCAAAAGGGGGCACATGAGCAGGAGCGGCGAATGACTAGCGAACACTACTGTTCAGGAAAAATGTATTAATATCCAAGCACTTCCATCGCAACATCCAGATGAAGCTCATTTCATGAGCGCACGCATAGCCCTGAGAACCATCCTATCTTCTTCATCAAGGTCATCCTCGTAGACGCCATTAAGGTAGCGGGAAGGATCACAGTAGTCATCATAGTCCTCAGAGTCCAGATCATAGTCAAAACCATACCCCATATCATCAGCATCAGTGTCATCTTCACCTTGGGAGTCACTGCGGTAACGTGACCATGTAGGTTCCTGAACCTGAAAGTCGTAGCCAGCAGTTTAGTCATGTGGAAGCATCACCGTATTTATCCTGCCACACTTTGCTCGCAGGGTGTCGTCCATGTTGACATTGAAGCAATGACAAATGTCAAGGGACTCCAGGTGCTGGCAGTTGTCCAGGATGGCTGTCAGTCCTTCGTTGGTGAGGTTGTTGCCAAAGAGCTGCAGAGAGCGTAGCTCGCGCATAGTTGCAACCCCCAGGGCTTCATCGTCCTTATTGTAGCCACTGGCTTCAAAATCAAAGAATGAATGCTTGCTCTGTCTGAAGCGCTTCAGCTGCAGGCATGCTTTGCCAACAACCCCAAACACACCACCCTCACCCACATTTGAACACAATGAAAGCTCAAGCTCCTCAAGCAAAGGGAACTTCTCTATCGCAACTGTGAAACCTTCGTTAGAAACATCATAGCAAGAAATGAGTCGAAGACTTTTGAGAGATGGTGCCCTGCAAATATAGAATTTGGGTTTCAGTAACCAATAATAGGCCAGGCAAAAGAAGAAGAAAACAGCATTAGGACACAACATAAAACAACCAGAATCCATTATTGTTTCTATAGACTGATGTAGGTAAATCATTGGGGCAGTTTAGACGATGACTGCATAGCATCACCTGTCCAGAATTTAGAGCGGTATTGCGAGATTTCACTTAATAACTATAATTGTTAGATTTGACATGAGAAACATTTCAGGGACGATAACCAGCTGGGCAACCTATAATTGCATGTTGCAACATCATAATACATCCTACAGTCATTGCATATGAGTTCAACTGAAACAATTCAAACTATCTTCAGTAGCATTATTTTGCCTGTTAATGCTCCATAATCCTAGAAAGTTATTTCACATGGTGTTTGTTCGAAACGAGAACAACGGCACACTCATCTATGTCTTGGGTAACTAATATGTCAGGGACTTGGCTGCTGACTGACAAGTTTTTGTTGGGAAAGCACGGTCCATTCTTTCTGGACGAAGGGTGGCAGCAAAAGGAATATATTCATGTGCATATTTGCAAGGCACAGCTTATTACTACTTACAGATAAGTACGATCATCAATCACCCAAGCATGTGCCTAAATCATGGTTCAAGGGAAATTAAGGAGAGTAAGACCTTAGGCAATATGAAGGACATCCAGTGACTTAATATATTCAGTGACATACCCATGAGTTCACAACCGACTATTCGCTAAGTGACATTCCATAATAGAATCGCATGGAAGTTCTTAGTGCTCCATAGTTGCCATTAGCTACCATATTTTCCCTTGTCAGTAAAGAATGACAAATTGTAAACAGTTGCAGACAAAAGAACAGAACAAATTAACCAATGTAATAGCTGCAATAATCACCCTTATGCTTTTTGTTTGTATCAGTAGGTTAGATGAAATTCTTAAATTAGGAGGAATCACCACTCATCCAAAAATTTGTACAAGTCACAACAAATGTACAGTACAATTAAATGATAAGATGCCAAGGCATCAAATCAGAACTATAATTATGCACCATTTTTAGGAGGATCCGATGAGAGCGTCCTGTGTGTGTGCACCTGTATGTTCACCATGTAAATACTAATGAAGTTACCCTTACTCAGATGTGCTACAAATAAGGCCTTCTTTGGTTCATAGGATAGAAATATCATAGGAATAGGAAAAACAGGAAAGAGATATCATTTGATGCGCAGGATAGAAATTTTTCCATTGAGTCAAGGCTAATTTTTTTTCCTTTGAAATATGAAGGTCTGGTTCCTACCCTACATACAAATAGGATCCATTCCTACAAACTAAAGGTCTCCAAACAAACTTTTTCCTACAAAATTCCTATCCTTTAATACAACAACAACAAAGCCTTTAGTCCCAAACAAGTTGGAGTAGGCTAGAGGTGAAACCCATAAGATCTCGCAACTAACTCATGGCTCTGGCACATGGATAGCAAGCTTCCACGCACCCCTGTCCATAGCTAGCTCTTTGGTGATACTCCAATCCTTCAGGTCTCTCTTAACGGACTCCTCCCATGTCAAATTCGGTCTACCCCGCCCTCTCTTGACATTCTCCGCACGCTTTAGCCGTCCACTATGCACCGGAGTTTCTGGAGGCCTGCGCTGAATATGCCCAAACCATCTCAGACAATGTTGGACAAGCTTCTCTTCAATTGGTGCTACCCCAACTCTATCTCGTATATCATCATTCCGGACTCGATCCTTCCTCGTGTGGCCACACATCCATCTCAACATACGCATCTCCGCCACACCTAACTGTTGAACATGTCGCCTTTTAGTCGGCCAACACTCAGCGCCATACAACATTGCGGGTCGAACCGCCGTCCTGTAGAACTTGCCTTTTAGCTTTTGTGGCACTCTCTTGTCACAGAGAATGCCAGAAGCTTGGCGCCACTTCATCCATCCGGCTTTGATTCGATGGTTCACATCTTCATCAATACCCCCATCCTCCTGCAGCATTGACCCCAAATACCGAAAGGTGTCCTTCTGAGGTACCACCTGGCCATCAAGGCTAACCTCCTCCTCACACCTAGTAGTACTGAAACCGCACATCATGTACTCGGTTTTAGTTCTACTAAGCCTAAACCCTTTCGATTCCTATCCTTTAATATTCTTCCAAAATTCCTGTAAACCTGGAGGCCTAAGACTATGTTGTTTGCTAGTACTTTATACAGCCCTATCCCAGAAACAAAATTTAGAAGCACCAATTTTGAATTTCTACGAAATTGTTACGCGGGCACCAAAGGGAACACAAAATTCAGCACATGTAAACGAGAAGTAAACCTAAAATTGAGGATCGTGGGGGATCGAAATCTCACTGGTCGCCGAGGTAGAGGAGGAAGTCGTCGTCGCCGGCGTACTCGCCCCAGAAGGCCTCGCACTGCCCCTTGCTGCGGCGGACGGCGGCCTGCGCCATCCCGTGGAGGTTGAGCTGGTAGAAGAGATCGGCGTGGAAGCGCATGTCGATGCGACGCCACAGCTCGGGTTCGTCGCGCGCGGCGCGGCGCCAGGAGCGGCACACCTGGCCGGCCCCCATCAGGATCTCGATGTGGTCGAGCTTGTGGAGAATGGTCGAGATGGCGACCAGCGGCAGCTCTGCCCAGGTCCTTGTCGAATTGCGGTGTCGGCGGCGGGTGCCTCGACGGCCGCGGCGGCGGCGACCAGAGGACGAGGGCATCGCACGGCGGGGTTGGAAGGGTTAGGGTTTGGGGAAGAAGGCGCGGGAATGGAGGGTTTTCCGACTTTCGTTCTTTCTAAATGGCTAAGCCATGCGTCGCCCACGGAGATTAGGCACCGAATTAAATCTTGAGATGCAAATGTTTTTCTTAGATTAGATCATGTCAACACTTTTTTCCCTCCAAATTAAGAGGTGTACCCACATTTTTACTGATGAAAGGAAACCAAAAAAACAGTACTCCTATATCCATGACCCAAATCTCATGCACTCTACCACAACATTCGGGCAAAATCCTAAAAATAAAGTCATCCCGTAAGGCTTTTTTTAAAACAGACAAATTAATCATCACACCGAACAATGAGCAACAGTATAAAAAAATAACTAAGAAAACAAAAAAAAATGACACTAGGATAAAAATGACCAAATTACCCTTTTTCGTCATTGATGCCCATCCTCTTCTTTTGTCAAAGAAATCATTGTCATACCAATTAGGAGTGCTGCCATGGCACGAAGTGTTTGTTGCCCTTCGATTATCTGCAGTCCGGCCCATTAAAAGAGCCAATAAAAGACTTGAAAAAACAACACACTAGGATCATGGGAGTATACATAATGAAAACTAGTAGAATTTCTAGATTTCCATAAAGTCCAGATTACTGTCTCAAATCCAAAATAACTAATTGTCTATGATTCTTGGGGAAACTGCAATCCAACCACTAAAATCTTCAATCTTGCAGGGATACTGTTAATTCCAATAAATCTCTTAACCACACCCTATATAAAATTTGCTACTACACAGTTACACAAGGCTGCATTTTCAGAATCACGCGTCACACAAAAACTGCATTTAAATATGTGTGATCACAAAAACTGCATTTTCTATCTTTACCTTTTCGGTTTCTCTTATCAAGATTGTCTTAAGTCAGTACGCCATTTTTGAAGACAAATCACACGAAAGCTTTCACCTTCAAAGGAATTTTTGCATACTTTCGGGTCTAAATCCGACAGATCCCTTGGTAGAGTATCCTAGTTAGGCCATTGGGATGTATGGTAACATGAGACAAGGTTTTACCCAGGTTTGAGCTCTCATAGTGGAGATAATATACTACTCATGCTCATGTATATTGTGATTGTGGGTGTACAAAGTGCAGGTGAATACCAAAGGATTGTAATGCGTCTATCGATGAGCCCGATCCCCGGCTTATATAGCATGCCGGGGATCTTAGGGTTACAAATCCTAGTTGGCTACCTCGGTGAAGGTAGGGTCTTTCACGGCTCCGGTATCTTTGGCTTGGCCAAGTCTTTAGGAGTCTTCGTATAATGCGTCATGGCCGCCTAACATGGCCGAGAACGGAACTGATCTAGGGGTCCTTAGCTTGGCGCGCCATGTTGGGAATTGATGAGGTGTGACTTGTGAGGCCCCTGGGGCGGGACACCGTCGGTAGCCCTTGAACTGGTCTTCAGGCTTGGCTGCACCTCGACATCTCCGGGCTGCACATCGCCTTCGGTCACCGGGCTTGAAAGAGGTTCAACAAAGCTTTCCCAATAGTGCTTTCATGTAACCGGCCTCCAGCCGCCAGGCTTCCTCAGTGTGATGTAAAACTACCTCGGCCATGATTTTGTCGGAGGAGATAGCCGACCTACACCGAAAAAATGCTTCCTGCACAACCAGTTGCCCACGAGTCAAACTCCCACGTTGCTTCGCCAAAAGTCACCCCGTCCGGTCCTTTTAGACTAGAATGGTCTCCAATCGTCCCATTGGACTGCATGACAGTCTTGACATGATAGATAACAGCGCGGGCGTGAGATAACGTCCTACTCAGGCCACACCCCATCAGTAATGGGTGTGCGCCTAGATCCCCACACAACAGCGACACCCTCGATCCCCACATGTGATTAACGTCGTTGTGGGGATGTGATGGGATTTGATACCACCCACGAAGAGAACTGATGGTTCGATATCTTGTCACTTTAAAAGAGGGTTTTGATGTGGTTTTAGAAAGGTCTACAACAATTATTGTGTCTTTCTAACATTAATCCTTAGAGAAAGAAAAAAATGGTTTTTGTAGCGATCCGACCTCAGATGGTCAATCTCTGTGCATAAGTGTCATCCCTGGATCGGCAATGCTGACACACACAGTACTCGAGGATTTATAACAGAGTTCAATCACACACTTATTACATCAAATGTCTCAAAAGAGAGCTTATTACAATAATATGGCTTAAGTCCATCTAAATAAGATAACATCGGAAGCTTCGAAGGGAAATGAGTCCATCAACTCCAACAGCATAGCTGAATGCATGACAACGACCTAGCGCATCTTACTCTTCGTCTGAAAACGCTGCAACATAATACGTTGTAGCCTATGTAGTTCGACATATGGAATATGCTGGCAGAATAACACTATAGAGCAAGGGCATGAAACAACTATAACTATATGCATACATGGCTAGTGGAGGCTCTATGGTTATTTTTGCAGAAAGCTTAGTTTTTCCCTACAACAAAGGAATATGTTTTATTTAACTACAAATTTTGTTGAAAACATCGAGAATGATAACCCCATCTCAACCCTAATTAATAATCAATAACCCAACAAGTTAATTAAGTAAAGTGATGAGATCAACATAATAATTCAAGCACTAGATACTCAAGATGTCCATAACCGGGGACACGGCTAACCATGATTAGTTTGTACACTCTGCAGAGATTTGCGCACTTTTCCCCACAAGACTTGATCTCCTCCATTGGATTTCTCACACTACATGATGTTTGAGAAACGGATGACCGAGACATAGTCTTTCAAAAGCATTACAAAACAGTAAAATGGAGCTACTCACGCCCTTCCACAGCGATTTGACGCCCTCGGCCATCAAATCAGTCTAATAGACGCTCCAGATATGGCATTCTTTCCGTCGCTCGTGCCTACATGTTTTTCCTTGGATCACCCGGCGCTGCCCACTTGGCACATCGTAAACGGGTTGCTGCTCCGCTGGCCAACCTAGGCTTTATGTGCTTAATTGGGCTGACAGGTCGGGAGAAATAGATTAGGCCCAGGAAAATGGTGGTAAACAACAGGCCCGTCAACTGCCGACCTAGGAGGCATCATCTCAAAATTTCTCCACCACACTGGGTGCGTTCTCCCCGAGGCGGCGGCGCGCGGTGTCGAGATCATTCCCCTCTTACGGCCAGTCCCCTTCCCCTCTCCCCTCCGCGAGCGATCGAAACCTAATGGCGCTCTTTCACTAGCGGTGGCAGTGGACATCGCCCAATTAGTGGTGGCTCCTCTCTCCCCCTTCCATGCAGGTACGTAATTGCCACCGTCCGCTCTCCACTCTCGGGGCTACTCGTGTGTTTGATTGTAAGACTCGATGGCAGGTTACACAGGCCCGAGAACAATGACGCCGTCTGGTGGTGGTTTCATTGAGATGGAGACATGGAGTCTACAAACAAAATCGATATCGGTGATTGATTCATGCTGTTTTGGTTTTGTTCTCATTGTGGTTGCAGCATCTCTCAACCACACCGTGTATATCTAGAGGGGCGCTTCACCAAGGACGACGGCCGGCGTCAAGATATTCATCACTCGCCTTACGTCGTTATCTTGCATCACCTCCACTTATGTATGCACCGACGGGGCCATCTCACTACCAGATTCCCCGTCGACCTGAGTACTGGATCTGGGCTTGCCTCTCCCATGGACATGATTCCCCAGGGAAAGAGGTGATTCACGCATGTCCCCATTCTCCAACACAACAACACCATCTTCCTGGTTGTGTCCGGAACAATTGTATTTCCGTTCTTGCAATGGAAGGGGTACGCCAGGTTCAAAAACAAAAAACACAACAACACCAACACTGTAGTCTTGATCTCCCCCCCGGCCCGCCCCAAGTATGTGATGATTGGTTGACGCTGCGATGGACTTCTGTGCTGCTTGGATTGTCCCGAGCTAACGGATGAACACTCTGCAATTCGTTCTTGCCTGTGGCCCTGTGCCTGGAGGACTTCCCTTCAGAATTTCAGATTATGCACTTGAACAAGGTATTTTAACTTCAGACCACTCCTTTTCAACCTCAAATTTGTGAATTTTTTTCTTATATACTTATATTTCGTTGTTATTTAGAATGCATGTTGTTGCCAGAAACAACTTTTGCCTCTTGGTTCCTGCTCGTGTGTTGTGTGCAGTGACAGCTGATGGCCGGTGTTGTCTGCTACACATGTCTGAATTCAATTAACTCCGTTTCCTTAGAGAGGTTGCCTAGGAAGAATTCAACTCGAGATTGTCGAGTAGAAAATGGATTCTACTGTGCTTTAAATCACAAACAAACATGACTTAATGTCTATAATTATCAATTCCAATTTATGAAAAAATCACTGATCAATGCTTAACAATTTTTTTATATGGCAATCCTCAAACTCGTCTGCATAGGGTACTTTACTGGTGCAGGGAACGTGGGTAGAAGGAACTTTGCTTGATCCTTTTTTAGCAAGTCATGAACCTTGGTTTAGCTGTAAATCCAAACAACCATTTTCTTCTCCCTGGATTTTGGGCAAATATGCTAGAAGAACCACCAAAGTTACGAGAGCCTCTTAGTTCATCTCACACCTAATCTTGGGAAGGACGACGTTTTTGGTTTTAATTGGTCCATTGAATTGCTTGACATCACATCACAAAAGATGATTATTCCATTTAAGTGTTTTTGTTTCTTTATTTTCTGCATGTAGTTGATATCGATGCATTTGAATAAAACAACATTCATTGCTAGCTACTATGCAGATTATTTTGATTGCAGCTAAAGCTACATTATTGGGTTCTCTATCCTTGAAGAAGCTTCAGACCTTCCATGAATCATTGAACTACTATGGATACCTCTTCCTTAGCACAGGTAAACTATTATGTATTTATATATACATGCTCAGGTTTCATACAACTATCGTACCGATCAGTAATGCCAAAGGGTGTTGTGCCTCATAAAATCCATATAAGGAACACTGCTTGGATAATTTTGAGTATACCCTCTGTTTCTACTTCCTCTCTGAAGATTTATCGTTAGCCTGCTTCTTCCGATGTGCGTGGCTAGCAACACTTTCTTCCAGTAATCTTGAAGCAAAGCACATGGGTTATGTAGAAACCCATTAGTCTACAGATCCTCGTGAAAAGTATTATCCTGCCAAAGGATACATAAATTTTTCTTTGTATAACCAATAAATAGAGCTTCTAAGCTGCTATTATTGGCCCGAAAACAAACAGGATATATTCTTATCCTTATTGTTTGAAACACTATTTGCTACACATCCTTCTGCTTGAGATTTCCAGATAATTTTGATATTAATAGCTGATAAATTCTTCAGATTTTCTAAAATGTTTAGGTTCTTTTGACAAGATGGGCGGGCGCAGCAACGTGCGCATTCATGTTCTAGTTAACTCTTTACGACGAGTAGACCGTATATAATCCCCTACGTCTGCTAGTCTACCACTAAAAGAGGTCACACAACATACTCAACTATGTAAGAGCCCATAATGGCTTGTGGCTGCACACGGAAGTTTCCAGCACAAATAATATTATGATCCCTTTGAGCCCGGGTGGCGAACCATAGGAAAATCATACGGATACCCTGGGATCTCCTTTGGACAACACTGGATATTCCCCACGTGCCCAGCAACCAATCCACCCATATGTGTGTTAAAGTAGCCACCTTAAGTTAAACCTTAGTTAACAATAATCTCTCACATCTGTCATGAATTCTCCCAAACCAAACCACGTTTACGAGCATAGCATAGCAAAGTATAGTAAGCGTAGCGTAGTAACTCCTAAGGTTTAAATAAACGGGCAATAGGTACTACCTCTACAACTACTTCCCAATACCCACATGTTAAACAAATCCTACTCATGCAATGTTTGAGGGTTGAAACTAATGCATAAAAACTAGGTAATAAAGGGGTATGATCAAAGTGTTACTTGCCTTGTTGACGATCTGGAAACCCTAGTGACTCGTAGTAGCACGCTTCACACTCTGGAAACTCTATCGTGAACAAACAATAGCATACATAAGCACTCAAGCATAATATGCAAGGGAAAAACTCAAGAGAAAAGATCCAAACTGAAAGTGTAGGATCGAAAGTATGTCTAAGGGGGGGGGATTAGACTACTTGACCGAATAAAAACTTAACCTTTTCCCAATTTTAGTTCTTGGCAGATTTTAGCTATTTTAGGACAAGTCAAGCAATCATCCCACAATTCAAGCAAGCATGCAAAGAGTATATTGGCAGCGGAAAGTAAAGCATGCAACTTGCAAGAATGTAAAGGGAAGGGTTTGGAGAATTCAAACGCAATTGGAGACACGGATGTTTTTCCCGTGGTTCGGATAGGTGGTGCTATCCTACATCCACGTTGATGGAGACTTCAACCCACGAAGGGTAACGGTTGCGCGAGTCCACACAGGGATCCACCCAAGGGTAACGGTTGCGCGAGTCCACACAAGGCTCCACCCACGAAGGGTCCACGAAGAAGCAACCACCCACAAAGGGTCCACGAAGAAGCAACCTTGTCTATCCCACCATGGCCATCGCCCACACAGGACTTGCCTCACTAGCGGTAGATCTTCACGAAGTAGGCGATCTCCTTGCCCTTACAAACTCCTTGGTTCAACTCCACAATCTTGTCGGAGGCTCCCAAGTGACACCTAGCCAATCTAGGAGACACCACTCTCCAAGAAGTAACAAATGGTGTGTAGGTAATGAACTCCTTGCTCTTGTGCTTCAAATGATAGTCTCCCCAACACTCAACTCTCTCTCATAGGATTTGGATTTAGTGGAAAGAAGATTTGAGTGGAAAGCAACTTGGGAAGGCTAGAGATCAAGATTCATATGGTAGGAATGGAATATCTTGGTCTCAACACATGAGTAGGTGATTCTCTCTCAGAACATATGAGTTGGAATGGTGTGTGTGTTCTGATGGCTCTCTCATCGAATGAGAGGGAGGTGGAGGGGTATATATAGCCTCCACACAAAATCCAACCGTTACACAGTTTTCCAATCTCGGTGGGACCGAATCAATAAACTCGGTCTGACCGAAAATGTAAACCTAGTGACCGTTAGAGATTTTCGGTGGGACTGACATGCAACTCGGTAGGACCGATATGGTTAGGGTTTGGGCATAACGTAATCTCGGTGAGACCGATTACACAAACTCGGTGAGACCGAATTTGGTAATTAGCTAACCAGAGAGTTGGTCAGGCAAACTCGGTGGGACCGATTTGCTCTTTCGGTGAGACCGAAAAGTTACAAAGGGGAAACACTGAGTTTACATTGCAATCTCGGTGGGACCGATTCGCTCTTTCGGTGAGACCGAAAAGTTACGAAAGGGAAACAGAGAGTTTGCAATCCCTTCTCGGTGAGACCGAGATCCTTATCGGTAGAACCGAATTGCTAGGGTTTGGCACTGGCTAATGACAAGTGAAACTCGGTGGCGCCGGATAGGAAGAATCGGTAGGACCGAGTTTGGCTTAGGTTTTAGGTCATATGTGGATATGGGAAAGTAGTTGAGGGTTTTGGAGCATATCACTAAGCACATGAAGCAAGAGGCTCATTAAGCAACACCTTATCCCTCCTTGATAGTATTGGCTTTTCCTAAAGACTCAATGTGATCTTGGATCACTAAAATATAAAATGAAGAGTCTTGAGCTTTTGAGCTTGAGCCAATCCTTTGTACTTAGCATTTTGAGGGTTCCACTTTCACATCCATGCCATGCCAATCATTGAGCTTTCCTGAAATAATCATCTTGGAATAGCATTAGCTCAATGAGCTATATGTTGTTATGAATTACCAAAACCACCTAGGGATAGTTGCCCTTTCAATCTCCCCCTTTTTGGTAATTGATGACAACATGTAGATTAAAGCTTCGACAAATGATAATAAGCATGAAATATATCGTCGCTTTGAGAAGTATGTGATAAGTAAGAGCTCCCCCTAAATTTGTGCATATTTAAAATTTGCTTTGGACTACAAATGCACAAGGAGTTAGAGTCATGGGTTACTCTTCCATGTCACATACATCTTGGTGGAGTGCTTAAAATGATAAGAATGAAATACATGCACTCATCACCAAGAATAATGAATGATCACATAAGATAGATAAGATAATAGCATTAAGCAAGCATTAAGTGTAGCTTATGATCAAACACATGATCATCAATGTCTCACAAATAATGACGTAGTATCTCAAGCACTCAAAAGCAAATAAGTTCGAAAAAACCACCAAATAAAGCAAGAGAGAAAAGCAACACTCTCTCTCTCTCTCGAAGCCTATGATCTATACATCTTCTCCCCCTTTGGCAACAAGTTACCAAAAAGTTCCTAGAAAATGCATAGCACTAGATCGACGCTCAGGCTTGATCTTCTAGTGGTGGTGGAGTCCGGATCACTCCAAGGACGGAGGCTTCGGTAGACGCTGAAGTAGACGCTGGAGTTGGAGCTGAAGTAGATGCTAGAGCTGGTGGAACTGAGGCTGTGGCTAGTGCTGAGGTGGTGGCTCTTGTGTCAGCAACTGGCACGGCAGACGACCTCGGACCTCTTGGCACTCTGGCAAAGGCATGAGTGGTAGTCCTGCCTCTCCTCTCCTGCATGTCCTCCTGGAGCTGCTCCACTGCAGACTGAACTTCCGTTACTTTGACATCCAAGTCATAGAACTTCTGTTCCATGATTCTCTCTAGGCTCTGCTGATTCTGAGTGAGGGTGGCCAGACTTTGCTCAATCCTCAGCGTGGATGCAATCAAGTAACCAAGCTGCTCTTGTTTTGTCTTCAAGAAATATTCAGATGCCTCCTCTTGAGTTGGCATCTTGGCAGCTTTCTCCTTCCTTGCCTTCTCCTTCTTTGCGTAAGCTTGTGCAGACGATGGCTCGTTCTCAGTCATCACAACTTCATTGTTCTCAAAATCTGGACGGATGGGTAAATGTTCCTTGTCCAATAAATATATGCCCGTGCCCATCTTGGAGTTGATGAGCTCCTGAATCTGAGGGGCATATCCGCAACTCCTCTTCTGGTCTGCTGCAGTCCTCTTGATTGTTTCCACTATGAGGCTCATCACTTTGAACTTCTGGGGCACATCAAACACATGTAGCAAGTTGATAGCATGGCCTCTGATCATCTTGTGATCACCTGACTTGGGCAATAAAGTGTGCCTCAAGATCCAATTGATGGTTGGCAGTCCTGACAGAAGGTAATGTACTGAGCCAAACTTGAAGGTATCAAGTGCTTCATTTGGGATCTCCTTGTACATATTTGACATTGAGTTATGGTCCATCTTCTTCTTGGCATAGATGTCCATGTCATCATCATGCTCCTCTGGGGCATTAATCAACTTTGCCCATTCCTCAACAGTGGATTGGTACCTCGTGCCCTCAGACATCCATGTGATCCTCCCATCTGGATAAAAGTGTGCCGTGGAGTAGAACTGCATGATGAGTTCCTCGTTCCACTTTGTGAGCTTCTGCCCAACAAAGTCAGCTACTCCACAAGCTATGAAGCTGTCTTGCACTCCAGGATAGTGCTCCTCATTGTCCTTGATGTACTGCCAGTCAACCCATCTCATATCACAGACTATTGGCTTCTTATCAAGCAAAACAGTCTCATAGAAGTCCTGCTGCTCCTTGGTGTGAAATCTGTAGTCCACAGCAGTCCTCCTCCTTGAAGCATACGGATCTGCTTCTCTCCACTTCCTCAGCCTTGAATCTCTCCTGAGCTTCATATCCTCAGCCACAGGATGAGCATCGTTGTGGTCTGGGATCTTGGGCTTTAGCTTCCTTAGGACATTCTCTTCCTCTTCTTCAGCAACAGTCTCAGGCACTGGGGCCTTGTTCTTCTCAGTAGCTGGGATGCTTCTTGTGTTCCTCTTTGGCTTTGGCTTTGGAGCTGGCTTGGCCTTGGAAGCAGCTCCCCCTGATTTTATGGCATCTCCCATTAGCTTGGGTGCCTTGGGTGCTGGTGCAGCTACCTCTTCTTCTTCTTCCTCTTCCATGATGGAAGCTTTGCCAAGCACTCTAGCCACAGTCTTCTTCACCCTTTCCTTTCTTTTCTTGCCCTCAGCTGCAACTGGCTCTATGGGCTTCTCAGTTGACATTCTGGCCTTTGACATTGGCTGCCTGCCTGCTGGCCTTTTGATTTTCAGGCCTGGCTTAGTGCCTTGAGCTGGCTCAACTCTCTTGGAAGTGGCCTCTTCCTCTGCCACATAGTCTTCATCTTCGGAATCTGAAGTCCTCTTCTTTCTCTGTCTCGTGGCAGCCTTTGGCAAGTTGCTAGGGGTGCTCCTGCTGCCTTCATCAGAAGAACTGGAGGGACTAGTGCCCTCACTCACCACCACTTGCTGTTCTGACACATTCTGGCTATCACTTTGATCAGACATGCTGCAAACTCTGACTGCTGACCCTGTGAACAGATTATAGATGAGGTAGAAAAGATGAGCATCACAAAATGGAGAGATTTTTGCAAAAGAATGATCCAAAAACTTAGTTTTAGTTTCCCACTGAAATCATCTCGGATCTACCGATTTTCAAACTCGGTGATACCGAAGCAGTTTTGGCACCTGAACTGGTGAACTCGGTTGGACCGAGTCACAGTTCGGTGGCACCGAGACTGCTAGGGTTTCAGAGAGTTCCAAAATCGGTCACACTGATAAGTAATTCTCGGTCAGACCGAGTCTCACTTGTGCAATGGCATAAGCCAAATCGGTGGGACTGAGTTTTTCAACTCGGTGGGTCCGAAATGGTTTCGGCGGAAACCTAAACCTAGAATTTTCGAATCAAACCTAATCTATGGGCGTTTTGACTAGATAGGAGTGTTTCAATCGTGGCAAGAATCATGAAGAACACAATGTGCTAGGAATCAGATTGGAGAATAGCACAAAGATCGAGTCCATACCCTAGTTCGGCGGGGACTTGCTACGGCGGCAACGGCGGGGCAGAATTCCCGTTGACGGTGATGGAGACCAGCGACTGGAGGCGGCTGGCGGCGAGAAGACGATCCGGAGACCACGAGGGCAGAGCAGGCTATCGCACGGGCGAAGGGATTCGGAGAAATTTCCAAAATTTTGCCCGTGACTATATATAGCCCGACCCTGTCGGTGTGACCGAGTGGAACAACTCGGTGGCACCGAGATTCATAACTGCAGGTAGTTACTGAAACTCGATGTGACCGAAATGTTCAAATCGGTTGCACCGAGATCGAAAACCTAGATCAACTTAATGATCTCGGTAGGACCGAAAGTGGGGTATCAGTCAGACCGAGAATCATAAAGAGGTTTTGGAAGTTTAAGTCTATGACGAATCGGGGACTCCGAGCGCTCCTCACACAAAGTGGTTGGAATCTGACTTGATCAAATTTTGTGATGCAACATGAATAGATTTTGAGACGAGAAAAGCATAGATAGCTAGAGGAGGTACTTAGGCATTCTTGTCCATCCACTTGGCAAAAGAAAGTAAACCAAACAATCAAAACAACAAGTGGATGTCCTTGAATGAGTAAAATATGCAACCAGCATGCTCACACAATAAGATGGCAAATGAAATATGTGACAAGGCATGCACAACCAATTCTAGCATCTATCAAGCAATTTGCGATGACTAGGTCATCTATATATGAGTATATTGACTTAGGAGTCAAGTGAGAACACTTGATCATAGGTCATACTCATTGTTTAAGCTCAAGTGGGGTTACCACTTTTACATAAAGCATTGTTGTGTTCACATCTTTAGAGTTGCTTTAGCTCAAGTCTTAGAGTAAAGCTCCCCCTAGATGTGATATCCCCCCTAAGAGGGATGAACTAACCTTGGGTTTTGTCGATGATGACTTCATGTAGATATTGAAGATGTGGATGCTCAATGTTGATGTAGATCTCTTGGAGCTATCCATTTGAGTGAATTGCACTTTCAATACCTACATGGGTTAGTCCCACAAGGAACAAATAAGGATATCCATAGACATAGAGTGATGCACACACAAGATGATGTCCATGAAAACTTTTAGGTTACCTTGTCCCTTGTCTTACCAACAAGAGGGTTTGTGACTCCTTGAGCTAGTGCAAGATGTGGAAGTTGATTGCACTTGTTCTTGCCAAAATGAATGTGAGTGAAGTATGTAGGCGGAGTCACCCTCAAGAACTCTCTAGTTCTTCTTCTTCGGGATCCACATCATCTTGATGGGAGTCCTTAGAGTTGTAGTGGTACTTGATGAAGTAGAACTTGATGTAGTCTTGGGAACCCACTTAACCAAGGCCTTAGGAGCTTCTTCAAATGCATCGATCTCCTCTTGAAGCTTGCCCTTGCCTTTTCGCTTGTGGTCTTGTGGTGGAAGATCATCTTGAGCTTGTGTTCCTTTGTAAGAAGTGGGATCATACTTCTCTTGTTGAGGAACAAACTTCATCTTGGGGTATTGATCTTCTTCCCACTCAACTCCATTTGCATTGAACTTTCGTTCAAAACCAACACCTTGATTCCTCCGGTGCCTTCCTTGCTTGAGTACAATTTCCTCAAATTGCTTACTTCCGGCAAGGCTCTTGTAAACACCTTTCTCTATAATTCCCTTCAATAAGCTATTTTCTTGCTCAAGTGTAACTTGGCTAAGAGAATCATTAGTGGAATCAAGAGAACTACTAGAAGCAACAATGTTGGATTTAGCATGATCATTGTTACTGCTAGAGGAAGAATCTTTCTTGTCACTAGACTTGACTTGAGGCATGTAAGTGGATAAGAGTAAACGCTTGGCAATGTAAGAAGAACTCTTCTTGCGGAGATCATCATTGATTGCTTTTAAGAACTCATGCTCTTGCTCAAGATTGAGCTTTTCAAAGCGTAATTTCTCATGAGCTCTTAAAAGTTCTCGATGATCTTCGAAGATAGTTTCATGAACTAACTTAAGAGTGTTTAGTTCTTTAGTTAGAGCTTCAATATTCTCCTTATCATTGTCATTCGTTTTATCTTGATTAGCATGTTTAATTGACGTTTCATCATAGTATTCATCACTAGAGTTGTCAACAAGCAAATCATCACCTAACAAGTCATCTTCATCAGTATTGAAATCAACATACTCGGGGTGTGTTACCTTAGGACCTTTGGCCATGAAGCATCTTCCAATTCCTTCATTTGGTGAGTCAAATATGTCATAGGAGTTGGTTGACACAAGTGCTAGACCGGCAACACCTTCATCTTGAGTATCTTCGGAGTCGGAGTGATAACTTCTCTCGGAGTGGCTGTCGGAGTCGGAGCCGGATACCCATTCACCAACATGAGCTTGATGTCTTCGTCTTGTGTAGCTCCTTGATGATTTTTCCTTCATTTCCGAATCCTTGCTTCTCCGTGAGTATCTTCGTTCATAACGATCATCTCTACTCCTTCTCTCTCTTGGTGGTGATTCTTTGCTTCTTCTTTTTGGAGAATCTTCTCTTCTCTTGTAGGGAGCCGTACACTCATTGGAATAGTGTCCGGGTCTTCCACAATTGTAGCAGTTTCGCTCTCGACTAGAAGATCTTTTGTCATTGTAGGACCTTGACTTGAAGCTTCTATCTTTGCTTCTACTCTTGTAGAACTTGTTGAAGTTCTTCACCATTAAGCTCAATTCTTCATTGAAGTCTTGTTTCTCACTTGATGATGTAGGGGCTTCACATGAGGCTTTATAGGCACCATTTGATTTGTTGTGAAGTTCCTCTTTATCCTTAAGTGACATCTCATGAGCAACAATTCTTCCAATCACCTCCGCTGGCTTGAGATCTTTGTAATTTGGCATCATTTGGATCAATGTGCACACGGTATCATATTTTCCATCCAAGGCTCTTAGGATCTTCTTGATGATGAATCTATCGGTCATCTCTTCACTTCCTAAGCCGGCAATCTCATTTGTGATGAGAGCAAGCCTAGAGTACATTTCAGCGACACCTTCACCATCCTTCATCTTGAACTTGTCAAGTTGGCTTTGAAGCACATCCAACTTGGATTCCTTGACGGAGTCGGTACCTTCGTGCATATCAATCAATGTGTCCCAGATTTCCTTTGCATTCTCAAGACGGCTGATTTTGTTGAATTCTTCGGGGCACAATCCGTTGAAGAGAATATCACAAGCTTGAGCATTGTATTGCAACATCTTCAACTCATCCACAGTAGCTTCACGGTTTGGTTCTCTCCCACCAAAGAAGTCACCTTGCAAGCCAACACACATAATAACCCAAACGGCGGGGTTATGTCCAAGAATATGCATTTTCATTTTATGCTTCCAACTAGCAAAATTAGTACCATCAAAGTAAGGACCTCTACGGTGATAATTTCCCTCGCTAGACGCCATACTCTCCTAGGTTGTGAAACCAAGGCTATGACCACCAAAGCGATGGAGATCAAAGCAAATGGAGACCAAAGCTCTGATACCACTTGTAGGATCGAAAGTATGTCTAGAGGGGGGGGGGTGATTAGACTACTTGACCAAATAAAAACTTAACCTTTTCCCAATTTTAGTTCTTGGCAGATTTTAGCTATTTTAGGACAAGTCAAGCAATCATCCCACAATTCAAGCAAGCATGCAAAGAGTATATTGGCAGCGGAAAGTAAAGCATGCAACTTGCAAGAATGTAAAGGGAAGGGTTTGGAGAATTCAAACGCAATTGGAGACACGGATGTTTTTCCCGTGGTTCGGATAGGTGGTGCTATCCTACATCCACGTTGATGGAGACTTCAACCCACGAAGGGTAACGGTTGCGCGAGTCCACACAGGGATCCACCCAAGGGTAACGGTTGCGCGAGTCCACACAAGGCTCCACCCACGAAGGGTCCACGAAGAAGCAACCACCCACAAAGGGTCCACGAAGAAGCAACCTTGTCTATCCCACCATGGCCATCGCCCACACAGGACTTGCCTCACTAGCGGTAGATCTTCACGAAGTAGGCGATCTCCTTGCCCTTACAAACTCCTTGGTTCAACTCCACAATCTTGTCGGAGGCTCCCAAGTGACACCTAGCCAATCTAGGAGACACCACTCTCCAAGAAGTAACAAATGGTGTGTAGGTAATGAACTCCTTGCT